>NC_079451.1:16251342-16323842 GCF_903798145.1 Danio aesculapii
TATGATATGAAGTGGGTCTCAGACCAGACAAGAAGCACTGAATTAAATTCCATTTCCCCCTGCCATGTCTTTAAAATATGGGGTTTATTTTACCCCAGTATTTTCAATGGAGTTTCTGTGCAACCTGTTGCTACTGACGGCGTCAGCGGTTACATTGGTCTTTCATCTCATTCTACGCTTGAACAACTAAATGAATGCTTAAGTCTATTTAACTGAATGTATTGTAATTACATTACAACATCGATGCTGTAAAAACAACCTTGTGAAATTGAAAAGACTCACATTAAGCTTTCAACAAAAGTTTATCGTTGGCTTTAAAACTCTAGCTGTGCATAAAGCCCATTATGGCATGCTGATGTAGGTCATGTGACAGTAACATCATGGCAGTGTACAGTAGTCATACTTATGGTCACACTTTACTTTAAGGTAAAATTCTCACTATTAGTACACCATTAACTCGGTTTTTGTTTTATTTCTTTTGCCCAATAAAGTATGAGTCAGCTAGTTATTAATTGTTAGTAACTTAATAGTTAGGTTTACAGTAGGTATTGGGTAGGATAAGGAACGTAGGATAAGATCAAACTTTATAAATGCAAATACAGTAAACGGCAAAAAAAAACCTAATGATGTACAAGTAATAAACCAGCCGTTGATAGCGGGAATTTGTTATTAAACTAAAGTGTTACATATATATTAATTGATTTGCTATATAGAACATACAGTACTTTTTAATAGTGTTTAATAGTGTCAGTTAAAATTCCAATGTGGTACTTAGACAATATGACATTGTCTGTGCACCGTATATGTTCAGCAAGATAATAAAATAACATTAAGGTAACAAAAATATATATAAAAAGTATGGCTGACATGGAGTCTGAAAGTTGTTTTAGTGTTGGAAAAAACGATTACATTTCAATAAAAGGTTAGGTTTTCTTTGACGCGTACTTGTTGACTTCAAAGACATTTACATTTCAGGTAAACTCAATTTTTGATGACGACCCACATATCTGATTTATTGCTCTCCAAACACAATACAAAGCAATACAATCTGCGATATATCATGTTAAACGTTGTATCTATTGTCCCTGATTACCAACTGCATCATCCCCCGAGTCCAAGACCGGTTGCCCACAAATCATGTTAAATGCTCTGAACCTCTATCACTCTCTCCACACTCACACGAGATGGAATTTTTCCATCAGTTTCCAATAAGCAAAGGGAAGTGTGAAAAGAAATCTGGCCACTGATCAAATCCATGCGCCGTGGCAGAGCCATGGTGAGAAAAATGAGAGGATGGTGATCCTGCTGACTTCAGCAAACCAGAACACGCCCCCTTTGACCCACAGCTCATTGGTCAATGGGCAGAGTTGAAGACAAGAAACCAAAATCCTCAGTGGCCTTGAGAGCTAATGTAGTCCCTTAGAACAAAATTTGGCCGTGTGTAGGTCAACTCTTACACATGACTGTGGTTGTGTCAGATGGCGTAATGTGTAGATGATGCACCAGGTGTTCATCGCTTCCACAACTTCTAGTAATGTATTTACTCTAAATGCAGTAAGAAGAGTTGCGACCGAATTGCAAACTCAATCATAGCTAGCATAGTGTCAGATTATGGAAGAGTCTCAGTGAATCACAGGCTGAAAGGCTATCACCCAAACCTCCAAGGTCTGCACCTGCCTCATTCCTCATCCAAGACCTGCCTGAGCACTGATCAGCCATGCACACAACACGAAGACCTCTGGGAATCCTTTCAAACTTGGGCATAACAGTCCACTCGCCCTGCAACCAAGGATACATCCATCTTAAAACCCCAATAACCTCTTTGAAATAGACTTGGGAGCGAAGTTAGCTTTTGAAATGCACGGGAAGTCATGCAAAACCTCTGCTGCGTCGTACTCTGCGGAAAAGAAGCATTAAAGTTATTGAATTTTTTTTAATATAGACCTCTGACCTGAGCTCCAATCATGCTTAATGTGGAATTGAAATCTGGATATTTTGTGAAAGGAGCAATTTACTTTTGTGATAACCTTAAAAAGCTCAATTTAAAGATATCAAGGTTATCGCTTTCTGCGTTTCATTCAAAACATCTTCCGCAGCCTTTAAAATCGGCACATTCACACCTTTCTTTCGTCTCATCCCTTTGAAGTCAAGCTGATGAGCTCAGCTAGAGTGAAAACATGGATAAATGGGAAAACGTTTGAGGAAATGAGCATTGAGGGGAAATTTGCATGATTGCATCAAGTATTAGAGTTATTCAAGTCTATTTTTGAAAGTGTGCATGACTTAAATGTTTAGAAGCATCAGACATCAGTTACGGCGTTTGCGGAATTGAAGGAAAGCAGTCATCCTGTGAATGTTATTAACGCTTCTTTTCAAATGTATAAGAGAGTGCATGTTGTGTAAAAGGTGATTGTCTCAGATATAGCTAAGAACAGAAGTGCTGAGGTTGGAATTAAACAGTCAAGATACAAGAGCACTTGGCAGAGGAATAATGTGTCAAAGTTAGTGTTAAAGGGCCATAAAACCCTCTTGTCTCAGCAGGGTGTTTTCACACCTCTAGTTTGAATAAAGTCAGGAAAGTGGGTGAGTCCAGCTTTGTTTAGGTGGGAGTGTCGTGTAGCGAAAGAGGGAAGGGTTTACATGAAAAAGGGAGTTTCATTACGTGCACGTGCTGATTTTCACAAACAAAGACTCAGGGGAGAAAGACAGTGACTAACGTTATGTTTACATGGACATCAGTAATCAAATGACTTGCCTTTAATATGAATAAGACAATAATATGATTAAGGTGTTTACATGAGTTGCTTTTTAAGTGTCCCTTTCATGGTACTGTTTTACATGTTACAGCACATAATTCGATTAACGTTATTGCGTCACTACGCTATCCACATTTCCTCCGGAGTTTCTTGTAATTTCAGGTATTAATTATTAATCATTAATTTGTAGACTTTAACTGCAGTTTGTTACTTTCACTTTCATTCAGGATTTCAGCATTAGATGCATGCCCCCTTTGACAAATGAGATATTGGATGTGAGGAACTGCTCGAAGTGTTGTTTTAATGGAATTTCATACTGCACGCTGTATGGGAGAAAAAAAAAAAACTCCGCATTTCTCAGTAGATGTAGAGACTCGGTAGGTGCAGAGAATGGCATCAAACAGCTGTGTATAGTCTATCCTATCACAAAATGCATCAAAAATCATACACAACGGTAATAGTTTCATTAAGGTGTTTACATTCGGAGAGCAGCATTTACTGTGGATATTTCAGTCCCTAATATTGTAGTGATATTACCATACTGTAAACTTAGTAACTAAATCATTTTGGATATGGTATGTATGTAAAAACCGAAAGAGTACTGCTGACGATACTAACTAACTTTGCCATCTGAATGAACATAAACAAAGAACACTGATCACACACTTACCAAATTCAAGAGTTCACACTTAGCTGATGATTGATTATAAAGCAAGTTTGGCATGCTGTCCTGGGACAGAGCCCTGAGCTCAAAAGATCCTCGAGCCCGGGGCTCCCTCCCATTTCAAGGCGAGAGGGGAGTTTGAGTTCAGGTAGAACTCGAGAACTCCCCTGCTGTAGAAGCTAATGAACAGATAGAGATTGCTCTTAAGAGATAGCTACTTGGAAAGAGCATGTCTATGGTGTTGATTTGGATTAGTCAGTTATCTTAAGTTGCATGTTTTTGGACGGTGGGAAAAAAACGGGGGACCCAGAGAAAATCAACGTGAGCATGGGGAGAATGTGCAAACAGAAAAATCTTCTGGTTTTGTTATTGATCAGAACCAAAGACGTTCTTGTTGTGAGGCAACAGTGCTAAACGCCGGGCCACCGTGCCACCCATCTAGAAAAGGAGGAGGAGTAGGGGTGGAAGGGGGGATTCTTCAAAACAGAGATGACTGTGGTATGAAACCTAGGGCACTTATAGTGGTCTAGCAATCGTCTGATTTGTGAATAATAAATTGGATAATTCGGGGCAGCTGCAAGCAATCATAAGCACGTGATCCTCTCGAAATTAGTTTATAAATAAACTTCACTTCGTGGAGACAGGACAATCGACAGGACACAAATTTTTAAAAGAAGACATATGGCAAATCCGGATTTCACCATTTCTAACCCAAACATATTTTTGTCGCGTGTTAAGAGACCACTGTAATCCACAAATGTGGGTCCACACGTGATTGGTGCTCTTACCACAGGAAAATGGAGACAAAACCTTTGTTGCGGCACATTTATAAACGCAACACTGATGACCCATGTCTCCGAACAATTCTTCTTCTTTCACTTGTTTTAATTATGGTTGGCAACACAACATGGCGTCTCTCGGCCGTCTGAACACTGTAACGGGTAAAAATAAAGTCTTCAAAGTTATATCATGAATATTAATGAAGTTGTGCCTCATTCACAATAGAGCTCACTGATTGGTTCAAACCAAGTCTTACTCATAAATTAATGATGATTAATTAATGTACAGACATCCAGTCTCCACACTGGAATATACACAATGATCGTATGGCCATGACGCAGCTTCAACATTTCTTTTCAAACCAGAAGAATGAATTTGCTGTAATTAACGCAAAAACAACCAATTTTCACTTTTTTTTGTGAAATATATGTGTCCAAATGGTGTTTTTAGCAAAATGGAACACATATATGACTGTTGACATCTCAAAAACGTGTTTTGGTGTTTCATGACCCTTTATAGCTATAATAATGACACGTTTTTACAATGAATAGTCTGTGCTACAGTGTATTCGCCATTAACGATTGTCAAGTTATATATTGCACACTACAATGTTACAGTTTTTATCCATCTGTTACCTTGTAAGCTGTTTCCAATGCTTAATATTCTGATTCAAAGTCTGCTCTTTTTCTCTAAATGGACTACAATAGTCCTCTTAAAGATAAAACTTCTGCCACCAGCCCTCATGCCATTCTAAATGCGTATGACTTTCATTCATCTTTGAAACACAACTGAAAATATATATATTTTTAATTAAAACTGGGTGATTCCTGTCCCTCCACTTAAAGTCCATTCCACTTTGTAAAAGTAATCTATTTAAATGGAGAAATTTTGTGTTAGAAAAAAAAGGTTAAAGCCAAGTTTACAAAGTCAGATCTAAATATTTGTGTCCCTGACTGGAACCAATCACAGATTTTAAGATAATTGCATTGGTATGCCTACAGTATGCATTTTATCACAGGTCTCATTTTATTTGTAGCACTGTAAGCTATGACATTGACTTGCTTTTTACTACGAAGATGCCGTTTTCGCGCATAAGTAACATAGTAAACAATGTAAACATTAGGTGTCTGAAAGAAACGGTGACATAAACAAATTAATAACCATTCAACGCTATTGTGGACTAAATGTGTTCGATAGGATGTTGTTTTGAGGACTCCTACCTTTCAAAATAAACTGTGATGTACAGCAATGAATGTGTGTGTGTCTTGTTATTACGATGATATTTACTCCATATCGAATAAGCATTTTCTGTACAACTTACACACATTTAGCAAATTCATTCTTTATAGGTCTCCCATTGAAAAACAACTAGCTGCAATGGCCGGTTGAGGGTTGTAGCTTTAGACTGATGTATAGTTTATCAAGATTACTGCTGTTCCTTTTGATGTAATCTATTCATAAACACTGGCATGTGCAAAAACAGCTAAAGTCTTTGCAATACAGTTGCTGTCTTACAAGACGACAACTTATTGCAGTTCTACTATGGGACTTTAACTTCTAATTTGTGGTGCTTTGCTAAATTAGTTAACACATTAACATTTTCAAATGGAATGAGGTTTGATGACAGTAAATTGTTATTTAATGCCATAAGCAATTATTCTTCTTATGTTTTCATAATTTTCTTAATGTCTTATTCTGCCATTCTCCTCTTCATTTTTGGCTGCTGCAGGTAACAGTTTGATTGCCATTCCTCCAGTAGCTTAAAGTCCCTCTTATGTCCTTATTATGCAGTGGCAGATCTAACACAATCTCACAGCAGTTCATACCATTTTGATTTAATGGTTAATTCGTATCAATTTATACAATCTTTCTTATACATTTTACTATAATTTGCTCATCCTTCAATGAGGGATCGGGTTAAGTAATGTTATAGCAGAGATAGTTAAAATATCGTCCAAATGCTGCTATTTCCACAGAGCTTCTTTTGTTTCTGTGTTTGGGCTTCCAAAGGACATAACACAAAGAGAGAAGTGCTTACAATTTAATTTTAATTATGTTCCAGAGAACTGTAATAAAGATATATAGCTAGCATTTGACAAAGGAGAGCTTCCAGAATCTCTTCAAAGGAGGAGCAGTTCCAACCATAATAGAAGAAGCTGTGGATTTTGAGCCACAACCTGTAAGTAGTTTTATTTATTAAAGTTGACCTATTACATGCATAGTTTCTAGCATTAATTGTAGCAGGAATGTAAACAACGAAGTAAACAATGGGAAATGCTGTTTGGCACCGCTAACAATGTTGCTACTAATTCATATTTATTTATCAAACCTCTGTAAACACCCACAATATTCACTAGCGCTGCAGTGTTTCTCTATGATGCAGTTTTCCCTGCATTCTACATCTGAAATAACAAACTCACAAAAACAAACTACTCTGACCAACAGTATTTACACACAGCGACTGCTATTAGAGGCGTGAAGCTTTTCCTGGTGACTTGAAGCCAATCCGCGAATTACAGCACATTATGTTAGCTGACCAATCAGAATCAATCTTGAGCTCGGGCCTTTCGGAGGAACTAGAAAATATGACAGTCGTTTTTTTTATGTTAGCTGAGTATATAATCAAAGTAAGATATATGAACAAAAAGTGTGATTTTTACAAATGAAGCACGAGCAATACTTTGCATCTTATAAACACAACCAAGCGTTAAAAATACACTTTGGACAACCCCTTTAAAAATCATGTTAGGATGAATTAAATTGTTTGAATGAAGTTAGCCATTTTTGACAAATTTTCTCATGAGATCAGGCTGGCAAAACCATAGGAAACTGGCAAGCACAAGATTGATTATCTGTTTCCATCTCTGTCTCAACAGGGAAAGACCATAGCAGTATATTGTATTTTTTTTACTCTGACTGTACTTTGCAATAATGCATATCTTGCAAAAGAACATATGAAAAGCAATTAGGATGTTTTCTACAAATAGTGTCTGATGTTTTTTGTAAGATTTACTCTATGTGCCTTGAGAATAGGCAGAAAAATGCTACACCAAATCCAACTTATGTGGTCAGACTGGAAACTATATTTGAATAAGATATTTATTTATTTATTTATTTATTTATTTATTCTAAATATAATTACATTTTAACTGGATGCATGAAAACTGATTCGGACTATTAGTCTGAACAGAGCTTTAGCAATTTATGACATAAATTGTATTTTAAAGCTAACTAATTCTTCATTCGTCCAAGCAGCTCTTACAGTTTTTTATGTAGTTTAAGTGGTCAAGTGGTGACGTTTTAGACTTGACAGGATATATTTTAGTTATACAATAGGTCAGCAGGTTGTCCAATATCAAAAGAAACTTCCATCTTTAAGGGAAATGTATGTTTACTCGTCCTACAAGTGCAACAGCAGATCCACATCAACACTTTTTAGAAGATTAAAGAATTTATAAACTTTTGAAGCCATGCTGATATGCATCGAATCAATCTAGTACAGTTGCCTCTATGTTTAGTGAAGTGGCCCTTCACTAAAAAAAAACAAGAAAGAAAAGAGAACAGACCTGAACTTTAGATGACTTTCAACAATGCAATGTTAAAAACCAGACAAGACCAATGAGATATAGTCACCCTGGCTTCAAAAAGGCCAGATAAATCTGAAATGTTAGTTCAGTCCGCAGACAAGCTGTTTACATCCTCTCCCAGCTTACTGAGGGACAGACCGTTCTACTATGGCAGAAATCAACAGATCACAGACCTAAAGTTGACTTTGGCTTACAAAAATGCTCAGCTGCTCACCACCAGCCACAGGGCTTAGATTTTGCAATAACTTCCAGATCTTGACAACAACAACTGTCTTCACTAGAGAAATGCTATAATCTTTGTTTGTAAGAAATATAGGAGTGTTGTTGTAAAAGCCGGTTTCCAATTATTTTCCTCACCCGAATCTGCATAAAAATGGTTCATTTTAATAATTGATGTCCAGTGTCCTTCATTGCCTGTCTTGTTCTGTTTAGGACAGCAGTTGTATGCTGAGAAGCACGGAGATCTAACACTTATCCATTTCACATCCAAATTGAGTGTCCAGAAATGCAGATACACAAGCTGTTTATCAGACAACCCCGGAAATGTCCTCTGAAATGTCCCTTTGTGTGTTCAATACAGCATGAAAGTAAAGAAATACCTCAACTTTAAATACTGCACAATATTGGTTCATTAAGAAGTAGTGACGGACGATGTGTACACATATTAAGTACTAAGTAAAAATACAGATAGACTGAAAAAAATATTACTTGAATAAAACATTTAGTCTTTGATTGATTATTAATATATTTATTTTGTAAGAAAAACATTACTTAAACTAATATTGTTTATTCAAGAATTTAATTGAATTCAATTGCTAAATCAAGAATGCAAACAAGTAAAAAATAACACTAAATTAGACTGATACATACATTAATAACCTAATGTAGTTTAAAATTAATAATAAAAATAATATGTTCTCCATCTACATGTGTTATAGTATTCAATGAATATAAATATTCAATGAATAAATGAAAGAATTAATAAATAAATAAAAAAGTAAAATCATACTGTTGAACCATACTAGTTTTATTTAAGTTATGTGCTGGCCATATGAGGGATTTGGGCAGTTTTAATGATTCTTTTAATACAAAATCCTGTTTAGTAATACCCAACCATGACAATATCCATATTAAAGAGTTTAAGACATTTATTTTTTTTTACAGCAGATTTAGACCAATTGTAAAATGTATGCCATCAGCTGTGGTCACTCAAGCTCCTGGATTAGAACTGTGAATTCAGCGAATCATTAACTGGAAGCGGAAACTTGCTCTGACTGGATCATTTGAATCAGTGAATTGGTAACTGGTAAAGACTTGTTCTGTACGTATTGTGTGAATCATCAATTGTTCACATTCACACTGACTGGATCACTTGAATCAATGAATCATTAACTCAAGGCTGGCTCTGACCGGGTCATTTGAATCAATGAATTGTCAATTGTACACCTGCTCTGAATGGATCATTTGAATCAGTGAATCATTAACCGCAGATTCGCTCTAAATGAATCATTTGGATTTAATGAATTGGCTTTGAGCATTTCTCATTAAATCCTAAAGTTGAGATTTGTTCTAAACAGATCATTTGATTAAAATAATAATTAATAAATAAATAAGCAGATCATTTGAGTCATTAAATCATTGAACAGGAGCATCTCTCTGACTAGATCTTTTAAATCAGATAAATAAATTACTTTATGTACAGTGGCGGAGCAAAATATTTGGACTGCCACTGTTAACAACATCACATAGGGTCTGTTCAATTAAAATGATAACATAATGAACTAATGTTTTATTTTTTATTTTATTTATTTTACTAGGCTATCTACAGTCTCTCTCGCTCAAAAAAAAAAAATAAATAAATGAAAAATAGAAATTCCATATTTGTAAGACAGCTCAAATAATTATTTAATTTCCAAATTCATATTTGTAAGCCTCTCTGCTCCATCTGAGCTTGGTGTCCAAAGTAAGCCACTTTTAAAATTCAGCTCAGTCTGTCTCAGTCTAATGCCTTCTAGCATTGTCTGTTTCCGCTGGCTAACTCAAAGCTGAGCATGTGCTTACACCATCATTCTGTATGGACGGCTAGTTTTGGGCCCCGACTTTGCTGATCCAGAGCACTGATACTGCACTTGCAGTCATCCCTCAATTTGCGTTACCCGTGGTCACACAATGACTCCTGGGTAAACGTAATAAATAATTACCATAATGTTTTGAATATGGTACATTTGACTAGCGTTGCTGAGGAAAAAAATATTTGATTAATCTTCTTAGCGCATATGTGTGTGCAGATTCTGAGAGTTAATTTCAAGGGCCGTGCCTAAAGTAGATTACCTCCCTGTGCTGTACTGCACATGTGCTCATGAGCGATTTTGTTTATTCATGTTTTTATATTGCAATGCTTTTCCTGCTAGTGAATCACCAGTCAAAATGCAATTTATTTCTAACTTGGCGCATGATGGTGAGCAGTGATACTGTCAGAGAGAAATGTGAAGAGCGCTGGGATGGCACCAAACTACCCACTATTTATGTATGAAATATAAATAAAACATTTTATGTGCTCTCTACCAAAAAAAAAGTTGCTGGTCTTTAAAATAAATATTGGCATCTGAGGGTGTTTGCATATCTGATTGCATGGGGAAGGTTTTTGTCTCATATTTTAAGATATATTCTGGCACTCTGTTGCTTTTTTATTCCCTTAAACCCTGTTTTAACACATTTGAATCTGTTTTAATCATTTTAATTCTTTGTTGTTTTTATTTTCCTGTTTCTTTTATTCTTGTTTATATAAAGCACTTTGAATTTTCATTGTGTATTGTGCTATATACAGTAAATAAACTTGCCTTGCCTTACTGTAACTGTATGAGGCTTTATTTTATAGAGGTACAGTATAGTTCATCCTAAAATATGAATGGCTGTCATTAGTGACTTTTACTATGGAAAGCAAATCAGATGGCTGTGCTGAATATCCTCCTTTTTCATATAATAACAGTTATTAAGTGCTGAGACTGTCAAGTTCCAAAAGGACAAAAAAATTCACAATAAAACTGTCATAAATGTAGCCATTTTACTCAAGCACTGTATTCCAAATCTTTTGAAATCACATCCATGAAAGGACTAGTGTCCAATTTAGGATGTTTTTCTTCTCTCAGTTGGATCTTGATAATGATTATGTTGGTCCAATTCATAAAACTGATCTGAATGATTCATTCACAGTATGTAATTACAGCATCTGTCTGATTGCTTTTGTTCAGATTTCAATATTTCTGTTTCATGTTCTGAGAAAGCCATCTCCTGTAGCAACATAATTAAAAGCAATGTATTCAGAATACATTTACAATAAGTGATTTATCTGCACTATTTCCTTTTTGCAGTTTTCATTTTCAGTTTTGTTGACTGTTTTTTCATCAACAATACACAAAGTTCATTTTATCTTCATCCAAGGATTGTAACCGTATATGTATTTGCAGTTATTAATTCTCTTATTACATGTACAGTACTTCCTTTCTGTACATGTGTACTGAAGTGACAGCTTGCTTAGTTATCCAATTGAGTGTAACTGGAAAAATCTAGTTTTTGTCAGTGTACTTTGATTATGCTGTGTGATTTATTTATTTATTTTTTAATCAAAAGGTATTTCACGCAGAAATACCAGTAAACTGCTGTAAAATTACCAAAATGACTTTAATTGTAAATTCAAACATGTACTGTTCACACACAGCATAATTCCAGACATTTATTAGCAATGTTACAGTTTCTCATTCTAAAAAAATGTCCAGAATTAAGTATTCGTTCACACATTTTTTTTATTTATTAAAAGACAGTAACCCCTTTTACACTGTAATACTGTTGTAAATTACAGACATGACTTTAACTGTAAATTCAAACATGCACTGTTCACACACAGCATAATTCCAGAAATGTACTGGCAATTTTACTTCTCATTTAACCTTTTCGATGCACAACATGGGACTAAAGTGACCTGACTAAGTTTATTTTTTCTATATTTTTGCAAGATTTTAACTTCATCACTTAGTATTTCAGGAATTCTTCGATAAACTTTTTTTTTTTTTTTTTTTTTTGCAGAATCTTTAAATTAAATGCATTTTGTTGTTTACAGTTACAGGTTTTCATAAGATATCTTGTTTTACACTCACACAAATACTTATGTTTAGTGCAGTTTTTGTATTTGTACATCAATATAAAAATAAGTGTCAAAAATGACCCATATAGGAACCTTTGCTGTTTCATAATTGTTGCAAAAAGGAGCGCATTTACTGCTAAAACTGTTCACCTGGCACGTTTCACAACTCATCATGGCACACAGAGCACAATTCCAGAAATTTACTGGCAATGTTACAATTTCTCATCCCCTTAAAAGTGCCAGAACTAAGTATCCATTCACACATGGTCTCTTCAGAGCAATTTTCCGGTAATGTATGTGTGAAAGGAGCTAATGTGTGATGCAAAATAACTCCTAAACACTGTGCCTGAACTACTGTGCAAGGTCAGAACATTAAACGATGACAAACTAAGGATAGAGAAAATAAACCTGTTAGCATTCCAGTTTACAACCCATATTACACTTAGTGCTTAGTTACAGGTATACGGGTATGAGTAAAAAAAAATTATTATAATGTGTATACCCCCCCCCCCCCCCAAAAAAAAAAAAAAAGATATTAGCTGCTTGTTCAAATTACTTATAATTTACTTATAAAAGCAACAATACTTTCAAGAATTTTTGGGGACAACTTATGTTCAGTCTACTTAATCGTTAATAGTTAACTTAATCAATTTGTGTTGGGACATTATGAATTAATTGTGTGGAACCCTGCATTGTGTACAAGTTCTTGTAGTTCCCTTATAATAAAAAACACTGGGTTTGACACAATCAATTTGTGTTGGGCTATAATGAAGGAATAAATTAAATTATTAGTTTTTTACATATTTAAGTGGATTGAACATAAAACAATTAAGTTGTGCAAAAAAAAACAATAATCGTGTTGTTTCAGCTAATTTTAATTAAGTAGTTTGAACAAACAGCAAATGGCTTGCGTAGGTTTGCAAAAAACATGTGACTTTAGGATCTGTAGGTCTGCCTGTGAGACTAAACACTAATATGCTTGTGTTGGCTAAAATGTTTTTACCTAATTTTCATCAATAAACGCGTTCCATAAATCTTTAATTGACATGCCCTCAAGTCAGGGTTTAAAGAATATAATGAGTTTCCCTCTGGTAATTGTGATTTGATGATGGTTGTGTTGATGTGCGCTGTAAACAAAATCATTCCAGCATAACTTTAATGCATCGAAATCCAACACTGGCTCATTGAAAAAGGATGTTTCAGTCTACATTTTTGTTGTGAAACCACAAAAACGTACTTCAACATACATTGACTGCAGTTTTCAGGTAAAATAAACGCTACAGGGCAGTTTGATGCCAACAATTTTTGTTCCTTTACACATCTATGATACTTTAAGGGACAATTTTTTGACGAATAAATTAGTATTTCTGTGCCCAACACACAGTACTAGGGATGTCCCGATCAGGATTTTTGTCCTCGAGTCCGAGTCATTTAATTTTGAATATCTGCTGATATCGATTCTCGATCCGATACTTCTATAATACATAAAAAAAGATTAAAGAGTGAAGAAACAGATCCAGGATGTTCCTTATTTTTTATTTAATTCACCTTATTTTAACATTCAACAACTCTGTTACAAACAGAGCACTTCTGTGAGGTAGCTTGAACAATCAAGTAATAAATGATATAAATCCTTCACCTTTGGACTTCAGTGCAACAGTAAATATATTTAAAAAAATCGAATATAAAAACAAATAGCACCTCAACTTAAAATCCCAAGCAGGCAAACCCAAGTTTACATATGTCACAGTTTGCTATGGCAATGCTGTCGTCATCAACTTTATAATACCTCCAGACTGCAGACAGGCTATTTCTCAATTCCAACACAGAGAATGAAGTTGCACAAAAGCCTTTCAAATATACTTTACTCAATATAAATAGCATAGATAGGCTTTCTGCTTCAAGCTGCTTCAGTTTTCCCCTTTGCTTCCATTTAACCAGTAGCATCTCTGCAACAAAGTGATGTCATGCCGCACGCGTTGCTGTTTCTGTGTGAAGTCAAGGAAGAGGTCTAACTCTGTGCCACCTCATAACTATAGATGTTATAAAATAACAGTACATACTGTATACACACAGTTGAAGTCAGAATTATTAGTCCCGCTTTGAATTTTTTTTTTTTCTTTTAAATATTTTAAATTTAAATATTTCCCAAATGATGTTTAACAGAGCAAGGAAATGTTCACAGTATGTCTGATAATATTTTTTCCTCTGGAGAAAGTCTTATTTGTTTTATTTTGGCTAGAATAAAAGCAGTTTTAATTTTTTTTTAAATCCATTATAAGGTCAAGATTATTAGCCCCTTTAAGCAAATGTTTTTCAATAGTCTACAGAACAAACCATCGTTATACAATAACTTGCCTAATTACCCCAACCTGTTACTCTAAACATCTAGTAAAATATTATTTACTGTCATCATGGCAAAGATCAAATTAATCAGTTATTAGAAGAGAATTATTAAAACAAATATGATTAGAAACGTGTTGAAAAAAACTTCTCTCCGTTACACAGAAATTGGGGAAAAAAATAAACAGGGGAGCTAATAATTATAAATTTTTTAATTAATATATATTTTTTAATATAGGTCAAATTCAATCAAGTTTGAAAATGTGTGATCGGGCCTGATTTCCGATCACGTGATTTCTATTTCCGTATGACCAACTTTTCTAGCATAGGTTACTCGGTAGCTCTCAATGTACTTGTAATGTTGTACTTATGATGCACAGTTTTTGGGTTTTGAATCATGGTTTCACTAAAGAGATAATAGCCATGTGCAATTGAGGTAAAATTACCTAGCATGATGTACTTTTTCTCTATGTTTCCTTTTGAAAATGCTGTGAGTTGGGTTTAGGGAAGGGTTTAAGTCAGTCTTTCGTTACGTGATCTGTACAACAAGTCAAGTCAAGTGGACATGTAAGAAGGGTGTGTATGTGAAACATAACAACAAAACACACCCTACATAACACATTTCAGATTTGCGAAAGTGTAGACAGCACCCTCTAGTAAATTTGTTATCTGGAACGTACAACAAAACATACCTGGAGCAATGTATTTTACATTTTATACTCATGTAAGCTGAGTCAGGTATTTCCCCTTTAACTTGGGTTGGTAATATCATGTCATACAAATCTCTTTGATGGAATGTTGATGGTCCATTTTTCCCCCTCTTATTCATGGTTTCATTAAACGAGTTGCTAGGATATTCCCCCAAAACTCACCTTTTTGACTTTCACAAAGGAAAGTTATGTGTTTTCCGGACAACAGACATGAGGGTGTGTAAATGATGACAAAATCTTTGCATTCCCTTATGATCACCCTCCGTAGCAGGTGCTGTGTCTGCTGTTCAGTTTCCTCGTTAGCTTATAGTTCAGGTCGTTATAGTCTCTCATTAATGATCCATCCATCTCATTTCCCACCCTGCACTGCAGCAGACTACAGTAATGGTGAAATGCATCAGGAAGAGTATGTTGTCATGACACACATGACAAGCCCTGCTCGTATTTCTCCACAGTCTGCGGCGCACGTATGCAGCAGAGTTTCTCCCAGGCCCGTTAATATGGATTTATCTGGCCGTTGGGCAGTAATGTCTAGGGCTGACGTCAGGCTGTTTTACACACCACTTGTTCCTCTGGCATGAGGGTGTTGAGCACGGTCTGCTATTGCTGAGTGGATTAATGGCTGACCGTGTGGACCCAGGCACCAAATACATTGTCTCTGGCCAGATCGTTCAGCCTGTCCTTGCGATATTGATCCTCACTTCTCACAAGTTCACAACTTCCGCATTCTGGATGCTCCATTTGACAGGAAAGAGATTTAGGGCTCGGATGAGGTCAGTTCTACTGTGACAGATTGATACCAAAAGAATTTCTGCAGGCCTGGAGAATTAACCTTTGATTTTCAGAAGCTGGGTTACATATCAGTATGAATTTCTGTTCTTTAGAGACTTTTTTCTTCTTCTGAAGAAAAATTGGATGTGTTGGGTGTCGGGCACATGTATGCTTTGAAGGTTCTTGTTTATGACATATATATATATATATAATCAGAGAATGATGAATCTGGTATATTGTTAAAATATCAATGCAAATATCATGGGCACTAGTATATCAAGTTATAGTAAAATGTGCTTTTGTCCTCAGTTTTTTGTTCTACATGGCAAATGTTCAAATTAAACAATAGGACACACCTTATATAATTATAATAATGTTATATTATAACAATAGTTATAATAATAGCAAAGGGGAAATGAGGGATAATCAATATGTTATCAAAATGTCACTGTCATTATATGTACAATTGTAATTTTTAATTAAATGTAAATTGATTATAGGGATTTACATAAAATGTTATATACAAGAACTTATTTTTTAGAATCTCATTACTAAAAGTAATCCAGAACTTTGTCTCAATAAATATCTAAAATGAGTTAACTAAATTACGTTACTGACAAGATATAAACATTCAGATAATCACAGAAGTAACAGAAAACAATTTGGTGACATTTTATTTTGATGGTCCGTTTGTTGAATTTAAGTTACTGTGCAACTGATTCTCAATAGATTATAAGTAGACTGTTAGGTTTGGATTAGGTTTTTAGGGTTAGTGTAAGTTGACATGTACTTGTAAGTTTTCTTATAGTCAGTTTATTGTCTGTTGAAGGAGCAGTAGCATCAGATATTAGGCAGACAGTCTACTAATACTCAAATGGACCATCAAAATGAAGTGTTACCAACAATTTATAGTGATTTATATTGTCTATGGTAGCAACAAAATAGAACCAATCAACCTTTATGCTGTGTTCACACCTAACACGGCACGTGCGAATAAATCGCACTATTCGCCCGTCAATAGACACATGAACATTTTGAGCTTCATTTGCGTGACAAATTAACTTGCGTGTCAAATTAACAATAGACGTGGATTTGCATCATGGGCAGTGCTTCTGTCTGCCCGGTGACTCTAGCTTCATTGCTAAATGGCTAACATGAATTTTATTGAGATATTAGCTGTGCCTTATGTGCTTTAGGAATGTTAAAAAACAGGGTAGATTTGTCCGGCACTATGTCTAAGTCTACTAGATCCTGTCAGAGGTGAACCCAGCTCTGTGAGTTCATCAACTCCTCCAGAAACTGTACCTGGATGATGGAAGCTTTCAGCGGTGCTTCAGAATGAGCTGAGCCCAGTTTGATGAGCTGTTGTCTGGTGTCTGCAAGAGGATTTCCCCTTGGGACATCAACAACAGGCGCTACATCATAATCATGCCCATACTGGAGCAAGCTCCTGATTGGTTAACGTGGCACGAATCAGATTTTCAGATGTTCAGATTTTCAGAAAACACTCAATCGCACTGTTTCATTCATGCAAATTACGTCATTTGCGCCGCAGCATGTCTATACACGTCTTTGCATTGACCTGACATGTAAATCACTCTCGCTTGTCACTTCATCTGCGTCTGGTGTGAACGCAGCATATTGACGCAGATGAAGCATCAAGTGCGAGTGATTTACATGTTAAGTCAATGCAAAGACGTAATTAGACATCCTGCACCACGATACGCACAAATGAGGCGTGAAGCGGCACGAGTTGAGTGTTGCACATTTTTTGCGCTAGACTCGCTTAACGTGCGTATAATGCGTTTCACACAAATTGCTTGAGTTGGAAAATCTGAAAATCAGCAGACATTCACATCGCGTTAACCAATGAGGAGTTTTGTCTTGTATGCACGTGATTATGATGTAGTGCCTGTTGGTGGTGTCTCGAGGGGAAATCCTCTTGCCGACACCGGACAGCAGTTCATCAAACTGCGCTTGACTTAGCCTAAAGCACTGCTGAAAGCTTCCAGGTACAGTTTCTGGAGTAGTTGCTGAACTCACAGGGTTGGTTGCACCTCTCAAAGTATCTAGTGGACTCAGACACGACTCAGAACGCACATATGCTGTTTTTCAGCCTTCCTAAAGCACATAAATCACAGCTACTATATGGTAGCCCTTTAGCAACAAAGCTACAATCACCGGGCAGACAGAAACCCTGCACATGACGCAAATCCTTGTCTATTGTGAATTAAATTTGACAGGCGAATGAAGCGAATTTGACACACAAATGAAGCGAGTAAACGTATCACTCGATTTACAGTATTTGCTTGTTCCGTGTCTAATGTGAACACTGTCACATCCCTGGCTCGTTCCTGCTGCTCCAATCATCATTCTCCCTCACCATCACGTTCCCTCAGCACCAATCATTGCTCTCCGTCTCCTGCCACCTCTCATCACACCCGAACACTCTCACCTGAACACTAATTGGACACCTGCACCAGCAATCACCGTTCCCCTATAGGGCCTCCCCAATTCCAGTCAGTCAGTGGCTGGAATCAATGTCAGATGGTTCACCTTACCTTCTCGCTGGCTTGCCTTCTTCGGTGGATGTTTCCCTTCTCCTAAGGATGTTTCTTCATAACCTGTGGATGCACAAACTGTGATTCAGGGAAGTAGCTTTACACTTTGGTGATTGCACGAAGATCCTTGTTTATATTGTGAACTCTTTACACATCTGCATACCTACCAAGAATATCACCTGCCTGCTTATCCTACTGCACTTTCAACATTGTTTTGAATAAATTGATGAAAAGAGATAATAACCCTTGTGTGACCGAGACAAACACCGCATTAGAATTAACTTGACACGTTTGACAAAGGTTTTGTCAATTATACAGTTACTCCAATAGGTGTCGACAAGCAGTCATAAAGTCTGCCATTTAATTGTTTGTCAAGAGATTCCTTAAATGTTGGCTCATCCAAAAAAAAATAGAAGTGAGTAAAACACTGAACCCATCCTTTTCATCATGTATGTTATGATTTGCCTAAAATTGTCATGATATTATGTGTAATCTGTAATGGACCCTTGTCTACTACTAATAGATGTTTAGGTAACATTTTAAGGTGATATAGTTACATGTGCCGCATGCATACTATTTACAATGATTTATGCACATATGTATATTATGTATACCTAACCCCCATTCTAACTCCAACCATATATACAGTAGGGTTGGGTATCATTTGGGGTTATTTTAATACCGGTGCTAAATCGATATTTTTAAAACAGTACCGGTGCCTGAACCAATACTTTCGAGCCACAAAATTATGGTGGATGTCTCTAGAAAAATCTTTTATTTGACAAAGTCCTTTAAAAAAATAATTTTAATAGAACAATATAATTAAAGTTTAAAGTAAACATCAATTCATGTTTTATATATTTGAATTACATTATTATATTTCCTTTGATCATTTGTTGGTTAGCATGAATTTAAGATTCGCATTATGAAATTACATTAGCTTACTGCTAACCTGTGGAAAGGCTGTGAGCAAAATACTGAACTCCTTTTTTCTAGAGTTGGGGCTTGTGACTGTTTACATGGGTATCAGTGATCTAATGATTTGCCTTAATCTGAATAAGACAATAAAATGCTCAAGGTGTTTACATGAGTTGCATTTTGAATGTTCCTTTCATGATCCTGTATTACATGTTAAAGTCAAAGGTGGTTCTAGACCAGAGAAACTGGGGGGGGGGTGTTAAATGTTATATATAACTAGTAAAATGTTATACACTGACTGTTACCATGGGGAAGATAAAAAAGTAGATATTAGAAATTAGGTAATTAAACTATTATTTTTTAAAATGTGTTGTAAATAAATCATGTGTTGAAGACAGAAATCAAAAATGAATGAAGGCAAAACTAAACGAGTTGAATATGAATTTTACATGAGCGTGACTAAAAACTACATTTGATCAATGTGTTACATCTGTTCTTTAGTACTTGCCGACTGTTTGTAAATTCCATAGATACTACTGCATTTCCTAACGTAAAACTATGTACACTAGATTTCTGATTAATAACGGTCTCTGCAAAGCCGAGGACTTGCTATATTAAAAGTGTTAAAATTGCTATTACCTGTGTCAATTTGGGCATCAACCTCTGACGAATGCAGGGAACTAGGCTAATGCACACAGCACCGTCAAGTGCCTGCGAAAGCAGAGGGAGCTAGTGCCCGAGAGAGCGAGCGCACGTTACGTCTACAGAGAGAGCCCTCGGTCATATCTCCACAGTCTGCCACCAATGGCTGATCTCGCTTCTCCATGGCATTTTGACACAGAAAGGGGGGTCAGAGGTGGGGACAAGCTTGTTGACATAGGGACTGGTGAAAGAGTTCTCTTTTAATGGAATTTGATGCTGCACATTAAATGGAAAGAAAAAACCTCCGCATTTCACGACGCAGGTGTCTGTGGTCCTTTTAAGGTTATCAAAAATAGGAGCAATGGTGTCCATGTACGTACGCATTAAGAATGCTAGCTGATGTCAGAAACAGTGCATTCCTCTGCCTTTGAGCCCTCAAATGTGTCCTTAAGCTTGACGTGTTTCCCCCTCACAGGCAACTTTTGTAAAGCATCTGCTTCACATTGCTGTGTCAGAATCCTTGCTTGTAAAATACCCTTTAGAACGCTTAGTTTAAGCAAATTGATGAACGCAATCATGCGTGTTAATCTGAAGAGAGTCTCTCTCGCTCACTGAATGCGCTGTACTGCATGCATCCGTTCCCTAAGCAGCAAGAACAAACGCCTGACATTGCCTGTCCGTATTCCTCAAAGTTGTTTAGAATTAAATGCTTAGAGATGGTGTGACAACACGTACCTATGTGTGCCTTTGATGCACCCTTTGATGCTTCTTACGTCCTTGTCGCAGCACCAGTGGCACCGAAATTAGCCACCGAAATTCATATGCTAATTTGATCAGGGACATACCGGTTACAAAGGTTTCGGTACCCAACACTAACCATATAGTAAGTATATGTAATTGCAAAAAAAAGTCAAATGCATTGATACAAATAAAGCGTAACCAATGTTTACCACGCTAGTCATTTTCTGAGAAATAATACTTTTAGAACCAGTTGAACTGATTTATTTATTATTTTTTAATCTGCTGGCAACTTCTCAACACAGGTGTCCTTTCAGAGTAAAATACATGTTAAGGCTAAGGACTTATTTTATGATATCAAATGCAATGACTTTCATACATTAAAATGTGGCTACAGTATAATTTTGGAGGAGGCTATAACAGTATATTCATGAATGCAAATACTGTATTAGAATAAACAAATAGTTAAATAAGGTATATCTCTTTAAAGTATCATTTCAGGCCACCAGTTTTAAGATAAACACTTGCAAAATCTTTTTAGAACACTTTATGTTTAGATATTTCTTCCACTGACAGTTCTTTTCTCGCTAATCCGTTTTCACAATTCTCACATATAGGCACTCTTGATACCAGAGCAATTTGCTGAAATCCCTTCTGTGAATAATAATAATAATAAAAAAAGCCTGTTTGGCTGTGAAAGCATTTTGAAGGCAGTAAATATGAGCAATGACTACCCCGATATGTCAGCGCTATCAGCATATAAACCCTCTAATTTCCTCTCTGCTTTTGAGTCAGAACTGCGGATGCAATACAAATAAAGACAAACTAAAAAAACTGGGGATTTTGTGGGGGCTGTGTGATCCAAATATAAAACGCATCATAAATCTCCAGCGCTGATTGGATTTACCTGCTCGTCTTTGATTGAACTTTGCGCGAGAAAGCAAAGTGATGTATTTGCATGTTAAAGGATGCTTTTTGAGAGCTGTAATTATCTCCGCTGTGTAATGCTATTTGTGTATCCATAATTTATTTTGGCAAGGAAAAACAGGCAGGCTACAATGCGCCGCCAAGTCCCTGTTAAAAATTTGCAGTTAATTGAAATTCACATTTGCATGAACAAAATCAAACACTCATTTACATATGCGGGATGATGAAAAAAGATAACTGCTAGTGTTTGTACTTCATATTCTGTCAGAGCTAGCTTGCTAATTGCTAAACGGTGTAAATAGGGCTGGTGTACATTACCCAGCTAATGTAAACAATGCGTCAAGCTAAATGTTTACACTCGCACGCGCAGCTGTGTGTTTGTGTGTGTCTTGGCAGCGTGACTAGACATCTAAAAATGGAAAGCTTATCCAGAACTGAGCTAGTTAAAGCTGTTTTGGAAGTATTCTTGGTTGAAAACTGCATTGCTACAATGCACTTTTCTCTGTTGGTTAAATTTAGGGAAGAGTTAGGCCAGTTGTATGCTAGTCTAGGTGATCTGACAAATTCTCTTTCTCATGGACCTGTACAAGAAGGACATGAATCTGTAACACAACAAAACACACCAAGAGTTTTATACATTATAAAATAGTTAATTAGCCAAGAGTTAGATTCATAATTTGAAACATGCAGCAAAATGTAGGCTGAGGCATATATTTTCAATGGGAGATGATGAGAAAGTTTAAGATTATGAAAAAAGACAACCGCTATGAATTGTACTTCATGTTCTGTCAGAACGAGCTTGCTAATTGCTAAATGCTGTAAATAGTACCCATGTACATTACCAAGCTAATGTAAACAATGCATCAAGCTGAATGATTATGCTACCAAGCACAACTGCTTGTTTGTGTGTGATTTGGCAGTACAACTAGACATCTAAAAATTGAAAATTTTGTATTGATACACTCTATACATATACACACATTATACAACCTATATATATACATACACACATGATAAACTCTTTACATATACTCACATGATAAACTCTATAGATACACACACAATACACTGTCAGGGACTGGTATCGAACCCGGGTTTCCGGCGTTAGAGGTGAGTCACGTAACCACTAAGCTAATGGAAGTTGCTCATCCCATGATACATGATACACACTCCATACATAAACACACATGATAAATACAGACATGATACACTCTATACATATACAGATTTGATACACTCCATACATTTGCAGACATTATACACTCTATACATATACACTGTCAGGGTCTGATATACACATCATACCTATGCTCACATGATACACACTATACATATGCTCACATCATGCACACATGGTAATCTCTATATATACACACACTATACTTTTGCATACACATGTATCATGTGTATGCAAAAGTAATCTCTATATATACACACCATACATATGCAGACATGATACACTCCATACATATGCAGACATGATACACTCTATACATATACACTGTCAGGGTCAGGTATAGAACCCGAGTCTCCAGCTGATCCTTTGTTACACAATACACTATACACACTCCATACATATGCACACATGATACACTCTATGCATATACTTCATACATATGCACACATGATACACTCTATACATATACTTCATACATATGCACACATGATACACTCTATACATATACTTCATACATATGCAGACATGATACACTCTATACATATACAGATTTGATACACTCCATACATATACACATCATACATATGCTCACATGAGACACTCCATACATATGCACACATGATAATCTCTATACATGCATTTGCACACATGGTAATCTCTATACATAAACACCATACATATGCACACATAATACACTCTATACATAAACAGATTTGATACACTCCATACATTGGGTCTCCGGCGTCATAGGTGAGTGCTTTACCACTGAGCTACTAGAAGTTGCTGAGCCTTTGTTACACAATACACTATACACACTCCATACATTACATCCACACATGGTAACCTCTATACATACACATGCTCACATGATACACTCCATACATATTCACACATGGTAATCTCTATACATACACACCATACATATGCAGACATGACACACTCCATACAAATACAGATTTGATACACTCCATACATTTGCACACATGATACACTCTTTACACATACAGATTTGATACACACCATACATTTGCACACATGATACACTCTATACATATGCACACATGGTAATCTCTATACATACATATGCACACATGATACACTCTATACATCAACAGATTTGATACACTCCATACATATACACACCATACATTTGCACACATGATACACTCCATGCATATGCACACATGGTAATTTCTATACATACATATGCACACATGATACACTCTATACATATGCACACATGGTAATCTCTATACATACATATGCACACATGATACACTCCATACATATACACACCATACATTCGCACACTTGATATACTCCATACATATGCTCACATGATACGCTCCATACATTTGACATGCAGTCATGATACACACATGATACACTCTATACATATACAGATTTGATACACTCCATACATATACACTTCATACATATGCTCACATGAGACACTCCATACATATGCACACATGATACACTCTATACATAAACAGATTTGATACACTCCATACATTTGCACACATGGTAATCTCTATACATACACATCATACATATGCTCACATGATACACTCCATACATATTCACACATGGTAATCTCTATACATACATATGCAGACATGACACACTCCATACATATACAGATTTGATACACTCCATACATATGCACACATGGTAATCTCTATACATACATATGCACACATGATACACTCTATACATCAACAGATTTGATACACTCCATACATTTGCACACATGGTAAGCTCTATACATACGCACACATGATACACTCTATACATCAACAGATTTGATACACTCCATACATATACACACATGATACACTCTATACATATGCACACATTATACATATACAGATCTGAGACATTCCATTCATTTGCAGACATAATACACTCTGTACATATACACTGTCGGGGTCTGGTATAGAACCCGGGTCTCCGGCGTCATAGGTGAGTGCTTTACCACTGAGCTACTCGAAGTTGCTGAGCCTTTGTTACACAATACACTATACACACTCCATACAGTACATCCACACATGGTAACCTCTATACATACACGTGCTCACATGATACACTCCATACATATTCACAAATGGTAATCTCTATACATACACACCATACATATGCAGACATGACACACTCCATACATATACAGATTTAATACACTCCATACATTTGCACACATGATACACTCTTTACACATACAGATTTGATACACACCATACATTTGCACACATGATACACTATACATATGCACACATGGTAATCTCTATACATATGCACACATGATACACTCTATACATATGCACACATGGTAATCTCTATACATGCATATGCACACATGATACACTCTATACATCAACAGATTTGATACACTCCATACATATACACATCATACATTTGCACACATGATACACTCTTTACAAATACAGATTTGATACACACCATACATTTGCACACATGATACACTCTATACATATGCACACATGGTAATCTCTATACATACATATGCACACATGATACACTCTATACATCAACAGATTTGATACACTCCATACATATACACACCATACATTTGCACACATGATACACTCCATACATATGCACACATGGTAATTTCTATACATACATATGCACACATGATACACTCTATACATATGCACACATTGTAATCTCTATACATACATATGCACACATGATACACTCCATACATATACACACCATACATTTGCACACATGATATACTCCATACATATGCTCACATGATACGCTCCATACATATGCACACATGATACACTCTATACATAAACAGATTTGATACACTCCATACATTTGCACACATGGTAATCTCTATACATACATATGCACACATGATAATCTCTATACATACACACCATACATATGCACACATGATACACTCTATACATTAACAGATTTGATACACTCCATACATTTGCACATATGGTAATCTCTATACATACACATGCTCACATGATACACTCCATACATATTAACACATGGTAATCTCTATACATACATATGCAGACATGACACACTCCATAAATATACAGATTTGATACACTCCATACATATTCACACATGGTAATCTATACATACATGATACACTCTATACATATACAGATTTGAGACATTCCATTCATTTGCAGACATAATACACTCTTTACATATTCACTGTCGGGGTCTGGTCTAGAACCCGGGTCTCCGGCGTCATAGGTGAGTGCTTTACCACTGAGCTACTCGAAGTTGCTGAGCCTTTGTTACACAATACACTATACACACTCCATACATTACATCCACACATGGTAACCTCTATACATACACATGCTCACATGATACACTCCATACATATTCACAAATGATAATCTCTATACGTACACACCATACATATGCAGACATGACACACTCCATACATATACAGATTTAATACACTCCATACATTTGCACACATGATACACTCTTTACACATACAGATTTGATACACACCATACATTTGCACACATGATACACTCTATACATATGCACAAATGGTAATCTCTATACATATGCACACATGATACACTCTATACATATGCACACATGGTAATCTCTATACATGCATATGCACACATGATACACTCTATACATCAACAGATTTGATACACTCCATACATATACACATCATACATTTGCACACATGATACACTCCATACATATGCACACATGGTAATCTCTATACATACATATGCACACATGGTAATCTCTATACATACATATGCACACATGATACACTCTATACATCAACAGATTAGATACACTCCATACATATACAAACCATACATTTGCACACATGATGCACTCTTTACACATACAGATTTGATACAAACCATACATTTGCACACATGATACACTCTATACATATGCACACATGGTAATCTCTATACATACATATGCACACATGATACACTCCATACATATACACACCATACATTTGCACACATGATATACTCCATACATATGCTCACATGATACGCTCCATACATTTGACATGCAGTCATGATACACACATGATACACTCTATACATATACAGATTTGATACACTCCATACATATACACTTCATACATATGCTCACATGAGAAACTCCATACATATGCACACATGATACACTCTATACATCAACAGATTTGATACACTCCATACATTTGCACACATGGTAATCTCTATACATACATATGCACACATGATAATCTCTATACATGCATTTGCACACATGGTAATCTCTATACATACACACCATACATATGCACACATGATACACTCTATACATTAACAGATTTTATACACTCCATACATTTGCACACATGGTAATCTCTATACATACACATGCTACACTCCATACATATTCACACATGGTAATCTCTATACATACATATGCAGACATGACACACTCCATACATATACAGATTTGATACACTCCATACATATTCACACATGGTAATCTCTATACATACATATGCACACATGATACACTCTATACATCAACAGATTTGATACACTCCATACATATACACACCATACATATGCACACATGGTAATCTCTATACATACATATGCACACATTATACATATACAGATTTGAGACATTGAGCTACTGGAAGTTGCTGAGCCTTTGTTACACAATACACTATACACACTCCATACATTACATCCACACATGGTAACCTCTATACATACACATGCTCACATGATACACTCCATACATATTCACATGATACACTCTATACATATGCACACATGGTAATCTCTATACATACGCACACATGATACACTCTATACATCAACAGATTTGATACACTCCATACATATACACACCATACATTTGCACACATGATACACTCCATGCATATGCACACATGGTAATTTCTATACATACATATGCACACATGATACACTCTATACATATGCACACATGGTAATCTCTATACTTACATATGCACACATGATACACTCCATACATATACACACCATACATTTGCACACTTGATATACTCCATACATATGCTCACATGATACGCTCCATACATTTGACATGCAGTCATGATACACTCTATACATATACAGATTTGATACACTCCATACATATACACTTCATACATATGCTCACATGAGACACTCCATACATATGCACACATGATACACTCTATACATAAACAGATTTGATACACTCCATACATATACACACATGATACACTCTATACATATGCACACATTATACATATACAGATCTGAGACATTCCATTCATTTGCAGACATAATACACTCTGTACATATACACTGTCGGGGTCTGGTATAGAACCCGGGTCTCCGGCGTCATAGGTGAGTGCTTTACCACTGAGCTACTAGAAGTTGCTGAGCCTTTGTTACACAATACATTATACACACTCCATACATTACATCCACACATGGTAACCTCTATACATACACATGCTCACATGATACACTCCATACATATTCACAAATGGTAATCTCTATACATACACACCATACATATGCAGACATGACACACTCCATACATATACAGATTTAATACACTCCATACATTTGCACACATGATACACTCTTTACACATACAGATTTGATACACACCATACATTTGCACACATGATACACTCTATACATATGCACACATGGTAATCTCTATACATACATATGCACACATGGTAATCTCTATACATACATATGCACACATGGTAATCTCTATAAATACATATGCACACATGATACACTCTATACATCAACAGATTTGATACACTCCATACATATACACATCATACATTTGCACACATGATACACTCCATACATATGCACACATGGTAATCTCTATACATACATATGCACACATGGTAATCTCTATACATACATATGCACACATGATACACTCTATACATCAACAGATTAGATACTCTCCATACATATACAAACCATACATTTGCACACATGATACACTCTTTACACATACAGATTTGATACACACCATACATTTGCACACATGATACACTCTATACATATGCACACATGGTAATCTCTATACATACATATGCACACATGATACACTCTATACATCAACAGATTTGATACACCCCATACATATACACACCATACATTTGCACACATGATACACTCCATACATATGCACACATGGTAATTTCTATACATACATATGCACACATGATACACTCTATACATATGCACACATGGTAATTTCTATACATACATATGCACACATGATACACTCTATACATATGCACACATGGTAATCTCTATACATACATATGCACACATGATACACTCCATACATATACACACCATACATTTGCACACATGATATACTCCATACATATGCTCACATGATACGCTCCATACACTTGACATGCAGTCATGATACACACATGATACACTCTATACATATACAGATTTGATACACTCCATACATATACACTTCATACATATGCTCACATGAGAAACTCCATACATATGCACACATGATACACTCTATACATAAACAGATTTGATACACTCCATACATTTGCACAGATGGTAATCTCTATACATACATATGCACACATGATAATCTCTATACATGCATTTGCACACATGGTAATCTCTATACATACACACCATACATATGCACACATGATACACTCTATACATTAACAGATTTGATACACTCCATACATTTGCACACATGGTAATCTCTATACATACACATGCTCACATGATACACTCCATACATATTCACAAATGGTAATCTCTATACATACACACCATACATATGCAGACATGACACACTCCATACATATACAGATTTAATACACTCCATACATTTGCACACATGATACACTCTTTACACATACAGATTTGATACACACCATACATTTGCACACATGATACACTCTATACATATGCACACATGGTAATCTCTATACATACATATGCACACATGGTAATCTCTATACATACATATGCACACATGGTAATCTCTATAAATACATATGCACACATGATACACTCTATACATCAACAGATTTGATACACTCCATACATATACACATCATACATTTGCACACATGATACACTCCATACATATGCACACATGGTAATCTCTATACATACATATGCACACATGGTAATCTCTATACATACATATGCACACATGATACACTCTATACATCAACAGATTAGATACTCTCCATACATATACAAACCATACATTTGCACACATGATACACTCTTTACACATACAGATTTGATACACACCATACATTTGCACACATGATACACTCTATACATATGCACACATGGTAATCTCTATACATACATATGCACACATGATACACTCTATACATCAACAGATTTGATACACCCCATACATATACACACCATACATTTGCACACATGATACACTCCATACATATGCACACATGGTAATTTCTATACATACATATGCACACATGATACACTCTATACATATGCACACATGGTAATTTCTATACATACATATGCACGCATGATACACTCTATACATATGCACACATGGTAATCTCTATACATACATATGCACACATGATACACTCCATACATATACACACCATACATTTGCACACATGATATACTCCATACATATGCTCACATGATACGCTCCATACACTTGACATGCAGTCATGATACACACATGATACACTCTATACATATACAGATTTGATACACTCCATACATATACACTTCATACATATGCTCACATGAGAAACTCCATACATATGCACACATGATACACTCTATACATAAACAGATTTGATACACTCCATACATTTGCACAGATGGTAATCTCTATACATACATATGCACACATGATAATCTCTATACATGCATTTGCACACATGGTAATCTCTATACATACACACCATACATATGCACACATGATACACTCTATACATTAACAGATTTGATACACTCCATACATTTGCACACATGGTAATCTCTATACATACACATGCTCACATGATACACTCCATACATATTCACACATGGTAATCTCTATACATACAAATGCAGACATGACACACTCCATACATATACAGATTTGATACACTCCATACATATTCACACATGGTAATCTCTATACATACATATGCACACATGATACACTCTATACATAAACAGATTTGATACACTCCATACATATACACACATGATACACTCTATATATATGCACACATGGTAATCTCTATACATACGCACACATGATACACTCTATACATCAACAGATTTGATACACTCCATACATATACACACCATACATTTGCACACATGATACACTCTATACATATGCACACATGGTAATCTCTATACATACATATGCACACATTATACATATACAGATTTGAGACATTGAGCTACTGGAAGTTGCTGAGCCTTTGTTACACAATACACTATACACACTCCATACATTACATTACATCCACACATGGTAACCTCTATACATACACATGCTCACATGATACACTCCATACATGGTAATCTCTATACATACACATCATACATATGCTCACATGATACACTCCATACATATTCACACATGGTAATCTCTATACATACATATGCACACATGATACACTCTATACATCAACAGATTTGATACACTCCATACATATACACACCATACATTTGCACACATGATACACTCCATGCATATGCACACATGGTAATTTCTATACATACATATGCACACATGATACACTCTATACATATGCACACATGGTAATCTCTATACTTACATATGCACACATGATACACTCCATACATATACACACCATACATTTGCACACTTGATATACTCCATACATATGCTCACATGATACGCTCCATACATTTGACATGCAGTCATGATACACTCTATACATATACAGATTTGATACACTCCATACATATACACTTCATACATATGCTCACATGAGACACTCCATACATATGCACACATGATACACTCTATACATAAACAGATTTGATACACTCCATACATTTGCACACATGGTAATCTCTATACATACGCACACATGATATCTCTATACATGCATTTGCACACATGGTAATCTCTATACATACACACCATACACTCTATACATAAACAGATTTGATACACTCCATACATTTGCACACATGGTAATCTCTATACATACATATGCACACATGATACACTCTATACATCAACAGATTTGATACACTCCATACATATACACACGGTAATCTCTATACATACATATGCACACATGGTAATCTCTATACATACATATGCACACATGGTAATCTCTATACATACATATGCACACATGATACACTCTATACATATATAGATTTGATACACTCCATACATATGCACACTTGATACACTCTGTACATATGCAGACATGATACACTCTATACATATACAGATTTGATACACTCCATACATATTTTCACATGAGACACTCCATACATATGCACACATGATAGTCTCTATACATGCATTTGCACACATGGTAATCTCTATACATACATATGCACACATGATACACTCTACATAAACAGATTTGATACACTCCATACTTTGGCACACATGGTAATCTCTATACATACACATCATACATATGCTCACATGATACACTCCATACATATTCACACATGGTAATCTCTATACATACATATGCAGACAAGACACACTCCATACATATACAGATTTGATACACTCCATACATATGCACACATGGTAATCTCTATACATACATATGCACACATGATACAATCTATACATAAACAGATTTGATACACTCCATACATATACACACCATACATTTGCACACATGATACACTCTATACATCAACAGATTTGAGACATTCCATTCTTTTGCACACATGATACACTCTGTACATATACACTGTCAGGGACTGGTATAGAACCCGGGTCTCCGGCTTCATAGGTGAGTGTTTTACCACTGAGCTACTGGAAGTTGCTGAGCCTTTGTTACACAATACACTATACACACTCCATACATTACATCCACACATGGTAACCTCTATGCATACACATGCTCACATGATACACTCCATACATATTCACATGATACACTCTATACATATGCACACATGATACACAGATTTGAGACATTCCATTCTTTTGCAGACATAATACACTCTGTACATATACACTGTCGGGGTCTGGTATAGAACCCGGGTCTCCGGCGTCATAGGTGAGTGCTTTACCACTGAGCTACTGGAAGTTGCTGAGCCTTTGTTACACAATACACTATACACACTCCATACATCTAAACACACATGGTAATCTCTATACATACACACCATACATATGCAGACATGACACACTCCATACATATACAGATTTAAATACACCATACATTTGCACACATGATACACATACAGATTTGATACACACCATACATTTGCACACATGATACACTCTATACATATGCACACATGGTAATCTCTATACATATGCACACATGATACACTCTATACATATGCACACATGGTAATCTCTATACATATGCACACATGATACACTCTATACATATGCACACATGGTAATCTCTATACATATGCACACATGATACACTCCATACATATGCACACATGATACACTCTATACATCAACAGATTTGATACACTCCATACATTTGCACACATGATACACTCCATACATATGCACACATGGTAATCTCTATACATATGCACACATGATACACTCTATACATATGCACACATGGTAATCTCTATACATATGCACACATGATACACTCTATACATATGCACACATGGTAATCTCTATACATATGCACACATGATACACTCTATACATATGCACACATGGTAATCTCTATACATATGCACACATGATAATTTCTATACACACATATGCACACATGATACACTCCATACATATGCACACATGGTAATCTCTATACATACGCACACATGATACACTCTATACATCAACAGATTTGATACACTCCATACATATGCACACATGATACACTCTATACATATGCACACATGGTAATTTCTATACATACATATGCACACATGATACACTCTATACATCAACAGATTTGATACACTCCATACATATGCACATATGGTAATCTCTATACATACATATGCACACATGATACACTCCATACATATTCACACATGGTAATCTCTATACATACACACCATACATGACACACTCCATACACATACAGATTTGATACACTCCATACATATGCACACATGGTAATCTCTATACATACTCATGCACACATGATACATTCTATACATCAACAGATTTGATACACTCCATACATTTGCACACATGATACACTCTGTACATATACACAGGGACTGGTATAGAACCCGGGTCTCCGGCTTCATAGGTGAGTGTTTAACCACTGAGCTACTGGAATCTGCTGATCTATTGTTACACTATACACTATACACACTCCATACTTATGCACACATGATACACTCTTTACACTTACAGATTTGATACACACCATACATTTGCACACATGATACACTTCATACATATGCACACATGATACACTCCATACATATGCACACATGGTAATCTCTATACATACATATGCACACATGATACACTCTATACATCAACAGATTTGATACACTCCATACGTATACACATGTTGAGCGGTTTAACCAAACCCTAAATTGGATGCTACGCAGGGTCATGGCAGACGATGGGCGTGACTGGGACCTCATGATCCCGTACGTGTTGTTCGGCATCCGTGAGGTACTTTTTTGAGCTACTGTTCGGTCAACAACCCCGGGCCCTCCTGGATGTGGAGCCCACACCCCAGTACTCCCTCACCGAGCACGTACGGGACATGAGGCTGCAGATTGAATGGGTAATGCCCCTGGTACAACAGCATCTCACTGAAGCCCAGCATGCCCAACGACATCTCTACGACTGGCCTGCCCAAGCCAGAGAGTTTCAACCCATTACATAGATACATTCTATACAAATACAGACACTATACACTCTATACATATGCACTCCATACATATACAGATTTAATACACTCCATACATGATAAACCCTGTACAAATACACACCATACATATGCTCCCATGAGACACTCCATAAATATACACACACACACCATACACTCTATACATATACAGATTTGATACACTCCATACATATACAGATTTAATACACTCCATACTTATGCACACATGATACATTCTATACATATGCACACACAATGCTCTATACATATACAGACTTTATACTCTCTATACTTATGCAGATATGACACACTCCATACATATGCTCACATGATACACTATACATATGCTCACATGATACACTCCATACATATGCACACAATACTTTTTACAAATTCACACATGATACACTGTATACATATGCACACATGATACATTTTATACAAATACAGAGATGATACACTCTATACATATCCAAATATTATACATTCTATACATATACAGATTTGATACATAAGCACACATGATACACACTCCATACATATGCACACTCTATACTTATGCAGACATGATACACTCTATACATATACAGAATTGATACACTCTATACATATGCACTCATGGTACACTGTCAGGGTCTGGTATTGTACCCGGGTCTCCACCGTTAGAGGTGAGTCACGTAACCTATGAGCTACTGGAAGTCGCTGGTCCCATGATACATGGTACACTCCATACATATGCACACATGATCCACTCTATACATATACACACAATACAACCCAGAACCTAGCTAGCTAAAGCTGCTTCGGAAACATCCCTTGTTTTAAACTACATAGTTTATTTATGTTTGATTGTGTTTGTTTTTTTAAAAACTGTTGGTTGAGTTTAGGGAAGTGTTAGGTCAGTTATCTGCTAGTCTGTGTGATCTGACAAACTCTCCTTCTCATGGACTTGTACAAGAAGGGTGTAAATCTGAAACACAACAAAACACACTCTAATTAATGTATAATTCAGATCAACAAAAATGTAGGCAGTGTTCCCAATAGTTAGATTTATGATCTGAAATGTGCAAGAAAACATAGCCAGATTTTATGTTGAAAACTACTAGTGATTGTTCTTCGTATTCTGTCAGAACTAGCTTGCTAATTGCTAAAAGCTGTAAATATAGCTGATATACATTACCAAGATAATGTAATCAATGCGTCAAGCAAATTGTTTACACTAGCAAACGCAACTGTGTGTTTGTGTGTGATTTGGCAGTGCAACTAAGCATCTAAAAATGGCAAACTTACCCAGAAGCGAGCTAGCTAAAGCTGTTTTGGAAGTACGCTCTGTTTAAATGGCCTTCTGTCTCCAGGTAGTGTTATTCTTGGGAGATCCAGAGGTGTGTCTGCCACTGCCCCCCTTCACAAACAAGCTCATCAATTCCAGGAGGAATCTATTACAGACCCTGACTGCATTCTGCCATCCCTACATGCACCTAATTAATGCATCTCTCTTCACCGGAGGACACCGGGATGTGGCCCCCCTGCCCCAAGAAGCTCTTCCCCAAAAACATGATGAATGACTTTGATTTAGGGGTCCGTGCTCTGGGTAACGGCTGGCCAGAGGGGATGACACTCTTTTGTTTGATATTGATCTATAAATAGCTTTAGCTTGACATTCCCGACCAACCCATAAACATCTCGTCGTAAGGTTAGTCTAATGAGGGATGCTTGTGCTCAGACTGTTGGGATTTTCAGCCGGTTGTTTGACATCATTACCGACTGTATTTGTGTTAAAGCACGGCAGGGTCGTTAACTAGATGCGAGCAATTTGCGCGTACATTTGTCGAAACGCAAACACCCACGAGTCCTAGTCACCTCGAAGCACCTCTGTTTTTCTTGTCGCACACCGCACGTCGACCTCTGCGTGATCGCTTGAAAGGACAACTGTCAAATTAAATGACACAAGGTATATTTTATTTCTATGCGTGTCTGACCTAAGCATTTTGCCTTAGAAATATGTGCTATATTATTTTCTCGCTCGGCAGCGGTGGTAATTGAAAAGCATCGCCCAGTGTAGTGTATATATGCAGTCCTATAAGCAATAAGCCACTATTACCTTCCTTTTGTGGCCTGGAGGGATTGAGCCAGGCCGACATGATAGAATTTTTTTTTCCCATTGAGCAAGGGACCCCACACTCTTCTCAATGTCAGGGGGTGAATGAAAGACCCCTATCTCGCAGAGGTTTCCATCAGAACCCCCAGCGCAAACATATCATGCTGTCTTTCATCCTTTCTCCCACTTGAATTCTGTCTGTCTCCTTGAAATGGGAAGTTTGGATGAGGCTGCTTTCAATCCCACTTACAATAAATAGATTAAACCCCTTTGACAATTACATCATGCATTATCAGGGCCGGGCAGCTCCATTACCAACAATCAATGCCACCGGCTGCAGCATTGAGAGAGAGAGAGAAAGTGAGCGGAGGCTGCTTCTGCGAACACACGCGGCCTTATGACTTTTCCTGACATCCTACACCATGTGTGTGTCAGAGCAGGCCATTGACTGGATGGAGTGTATTGAAATAGGGGAAACTTGTTTGACCTGAATTCAGAGTAGTTGTCTTAGATGTTCATTAAGGAAGTATATCAGTTGATGCTGTTTGAGTGGCTGGATTAGTTTGTGTTGAATAACCACAACATTAAAGTGGTGATTTGTGTAGCCTTATATGATCAATCAATCAATCAATCAATCAATCAATCAATCAATAAAACTAAAATTAATGAATGATTCAATCGGAAATCTCCAAACATCAAAATTAACATAAAATTATCCCTCCTGTGATTTTTTTTTTTTTTTTTCAAATACATTTCTTTTTTTTTCTTTTTTTATAGGACAAGGGACATTTTCACAATATGTCCTATACATTTTTTTGTAATTCTAGAGAAAGTTTTATTTAAGTCTTATGCTGAAATAAAGAGGAGATTATAAATGCTTTGAAACCATTTTAAGGACAATATTATTAAGCCCAATTTTTTTTTTTTAAATAAAAAAATATTTTATTTATTAGAAATTATTTATTATGGCCTTATGTTTTTAGCCCTTTTTCTGATCTGTTTTATTTAAGGTAGTCATTTTTTATATGCTATCTGAGGTTTATTGTATTTACTGATGTATTGGTATGTGTGTGTGTGTGTGTATGTATGTAAGTATATATATATATATATATATATATATATATATATATATATATACACACACAGTTGAAGTCAGAATTATTACCCCCCTTGTTTATTTTTTCCCCTATTTCTGTTTAGCGGAGAGAAGATTTTGCCATGATGACAGTAAATAATATTTTACTAGATATTTTTCAAGACACTTCTATACAGCGTGAAGTGACATTTAAAGGCTTAACAAGGTTAATTAGGTTAACTAGGCAGGTTAGGGTAATTAGGCAAGTTATTGTATAACGATGGTTTGTTCTATAGACTATCGAAAAAATATATAGCTTAAAGGGGCTAATAATATTGACCTTAAAATGGTATTTAAAAAATTTAAAACTGATTTTATTCTAGCCGAAAATTTAACAAGTAAGACTTTCTCTAGACGAAAAAAATATTACTGTGACATTTCCTTGCTCTGTTAAACATCAATTACGAAATATAAAAAAAAAAAAAAAAATCAAAGGTAGGCTAATGATTCTGACTTCAACTGTATATTTACAGTATATAAGTACACCCCTCACACATTTCTCTTTTAAATTCATGTTTTTAAATTATATTTGTGTAAATACGTTAGATTAGTCAGTACTGAAGCCAAATCTGGAGCTTATCTAACAAAATAACTTACAATCTTTTCAAAAACCAGTACTTCCAAATTTATATGTTATAGAAAAATATTAAATACAAAAAAAAAAAAAAAAAAAAAAAAGAGGAACAATCAAGAAAGCAAAAAGATGAAAAAATTTAGTTGAAATTATTGTAGGTTGTATTTTTTTTTTTTACACTATTTAGCTTGAATTTAATTGTATTATCTTTCCATTTGTAAATATGTTTGGTGACTAAAATATTATTTTAATGAATATATCTGTTTAATAAATCTGGTTTGTTTAAATGCACCAAAATGCATTGCCTATATTCACTGAGAAATGGAATGGGGTGTACTCAATTATGCTGAGCACTTGGAATTGCAATCTCACTAGTAGTAAATTTGTAAATCAAAATTGTAACATTTTGAAATGTTAAAAAAATGTCAGATTTAACTCACAAATTTAACTCACAATTGTGAGAAGTATTGGAAAATCCATTTGTTTAAGGAGTCAAACTTGATGATCAAGTCACAATAGCAATCACATGAGGAATTACATGTCAATACGAGTACAAAACTTTAGACGTTGAATGAAACATTAATTCATTCATTTTCTATTCGGCTTACTCCCTTTATTCATTCAGGAGTCACCACAGCGGAATGAACCGCCAACTTATCCAGCATATGTTTTACACAGCTGATGCCCTTCCAGCTGCAACCCATCCCTGGGTAACACCCATACACTTTCACTCACACACATACACTACGGACAATTTAGCTTACCTAATTCATCTATAGTGCATGTCTTTGGACTTGTGGGGGAAACCGGAGCACCTGGAGGAAACCTACGCCAACATGGAAAGAACATGCAAACTTCAAACAGAAATGCCAACTGATCCAGCCGAGGCTCGAACCAGTGACCTTCTTGCTGTGAGGTGACAGCACTACCCACTGAGCCACCGTGCAGCCCTTAACCCACATATTGAATCAATAGATTTATAAACCGCTTACTAAATTCAATGAAATTACCCTATGGTAGAAGTTCTTAATAATACAAATGTTTAAACCTACAGTGCCGAATGTCTGAAAGCTCAAAGATCATCTGCAATCGACCTGAATTGAAGGTGTTGGAGCGCCTCATTTCCTCAAGCGACTGCAGGTGCTGCGCAGTAAGAGAGCGGAGAGAATCTAATTTTGATTAATCTGCTCATTTCCTTATGTCTGTCGGACATGAGGCAGAAAGGTGGGACCAGAGAGGACAGGAAGAGATTAAATCAACCCCCTTCCTCATCTAATTCCCCCACCACACCTCTCCGCACTCCCTTTCTGTCCAAATTATTACATTACCCCTTCAGTAGAGTGACCATTAGCTCAAAACAGGGGCTGCCAGGGCCGCCAAGCTGCCGTTATTTTGGATTATAGAGTAGTTAGAGGTTGTTGGAACATAACAGCAGGACTCAACTCTGGCACCGCGGATGAGGTAGTGCTGATGGAAAGTGCTTTTTTTTTCCCTCCTCCTTTTTTCCTTTCAAGAGAGTAGCAGGAATGGTTTTTAATTCTCCAGATCACTGGGAAGCGTTTTCATATTCATGCTAACATATACACGTTCCGCCGGGTGTCACCTCGAGTGTCCCCTGTAGGTCACATCTGTTATTTATACTGTGCTGGAATCACTGTTTTAAAGTAGGTTGAAATGCTTTAATAAATGAAGAGGTACACTGGATGTGCAGCACTGTAACTGCAACAAAAGCAGCGCATGTGGGTCAACGACATGATACACCTTTGAAAAGAAGTTTTTATAATATATAGACCATTTCAATGTGGCGATGTCATTGACCATATCACATTTCCTTCTTGTTGTCAAACTATTTCGTAACTGTAACAAGAGGTAATTAATTATATCTTAACACTAAAACAGCTGTCATAACATTATTTACGTATCTATATGAGGACATTTTTAGATTCTTGGGAGCTTTGGAAATTAAAAATGTAATACAGGAAATAGGTGAGGACCATTGTTATGGTTTAAATCCCTCAAAATGGTGTATATAATAGTCAAGGAACTATTATAGGTGCCATATAATGAAAATCTGAAAATACCTAGACATAGCTGAGTAGCTTAACACTTCAGTACATGGAAATGACATACTATAAGCCTTAAACATCTTTGTTTTCTTGTTGTCATGTACATACTGTGAGTGTAAAATCCCATTGAAAATTGACTGTTACACTACACACTGTAAAAAATGGTTGCACTCAATTCCTTCATGTAGTCCCAACACAAAGTGATTAACTTAATTGTTTTTGCAAATTTAAGTGGAATAAAGATAAAACTATTAAGTTGTCCCCCTCAAAAAAACTCAAGAATTGTGTTGATTCAGCTCATTTTTATTAGGTTTAAAAATAATTTTCGCATTACAGGCAGCATTTGAATAGTCACATTTCCTATTGAGATTACAACAATACTTTTCACCCTTATTTTTTAGGTTTATCTTAGCTTATGTTTTTTCTAAGCTTATCTAATTCTATCTAAGCTTAAATTGACAATTTATGTGAAACTCAGTTTTTATTGCTTTCTATACATTGCTAAGCAATGCGGACAGACACTGAGTGGTGGCGCTGGTGTGCATACACTTAAACAATGTTTCTCAACCATGTTCTTGGAGGACCACCAGCTCTGCACATTTTCCATAGCTGCGTCCGAAATCGCATACTTCCATACTATATAGTATGCTAAAAACAGTATGCGAGCAGAGTAGTATGTCAAAACAGTATTTGAGAAGTACCCGCATGACCCACTACTTCAGGCGATATTCTGAAGTGCACACACATAGGATGGAAGCTGCGTTATCCCATAATGCACCGCAAGTAAATTCATGAATGGGAGTGAAGCGGGTAGGTCACGTGATCATAACAAAATGGTAAATGTAGTATGTCTGAGTTCCATTCATACTACTCACATACATACTGAATAAAACTTACTTTTCTAGCAGTCGTGTAGTACATTTAAATTCAAATGCAGTACCTACTGAGTAGTAGGTGATTTTGAATGCAGACCGTGTCTTCTTAACCAAATACACCTGATTCAGATCATCAGCACAATAGCAGAGACTGAAAGACCTGTAATGGGTGTGACAAACAAAGGAGACCTCCAAAACATGCAATGTTGGTGGTCCTCCAGCAACATGGTTGAGAAACACAAAACTAATACAATGTTTAGAATTTTAAAAGATGTGGAATGGTACCTCTTGTCCATTGTGTAGTGGGCTTTAAAGAGTTGATCTCAGCCAGTCATCTGGACAGCGCATTACAATGCAAAATGTGGTTTCGACTGATTGCAAATTATATTATAAAACCAAATATGGTTAAAATGGAGCTTGCAGATCTAGGGGTCTTTTCTGTAGTTTCTGTATACATGAGCTTATAAAAACTGTTTCAGGAGTATTTTTTAAGTCACAGACCTACGATGTAGGTGATATCAGAGAACAATTTAACTTATTGAATCAATTTGTTTTAAAGCAGCGGTTCTCAATCTCAGTCCTGGAGGTCTGGTGTCCTGCAGATTTTAGCTCCAACCCCAATCAGACACACCTGGGCCAGCTAATTAAGCTCTTACTAGGCTTTCTAGAAACATCCTTGCAGGTGTGTTAAGGCAAATGGGAGCTAAAATCTGCAGGACACTGGACCTCCAGGACCGAGATTGAGAACCTCTGTTCTTTAGCATTGTTTTTTATTTATTTTTTTGTTTGTTTGTTTGTTTGTTTGTCTGGAAAGTTTGTAAAATTTTTTATTAAATTATTATGAAACAAACATATTTTGGCTGAAATAGAATGTAAAAAAAGCACTTAAAATGCTACTGTTTATACTTTTTTGTTTTTGTTTTTCCGTAATAACCCTGGTACAAATGCTTTTCAAAGCCTTTACTTCAAAAGAGTAAAACAACAAAATACTGTTAATTATAAAAATAAAATTCATGCTTAAAAGTTATTGTAATTTTAGTAAAATATCATGAAAGTAAATCCTAAATCATTGCTTGGTTTGATCTGTCCTCTACTAATCATTTTACCTCATGGATGTACAGAAAGGCCTTAGAAAAAAGTCCCGATCACCAACTTATTCACTATAAATTTTGACATAGAACCTACTGGTCCCCACTCAAAAGACATCGTATCAATGCCTCCTTTAGTCGTCTCTGTGATAAATGTCCTGACCAGAAACTTGGATCTTTTTTGTTTTTCATATGATGTGGGAATGTGGTAAAATACAAAAGTTTTGGAATGAGGTCTGTGTTATCTTATATAAAATTATTGACTATCCTGTACCAGTGAATCCTTCCATTCTATTACTGAGTGATGACTCTACGTTGAATCTCACCAAGCTACAAAAAGTTGTTTGGCTGACTGGCCTAGCCTAACTTCTGCAAAAAAAAAAAATTACTAGCCCAATTTTGGCTGCCTCCACATAATTTGGATACGTACAAGTGGTTGGGACAACTTCGGGACATTATAATGTTGGAATTATCCACAGCTCGAAAGAACTTGGTACAAATGAGTACATTAAAGATCTGGACTTCAGCTGCTGACAAAATCTCCATGTTTATTGCAATGCAATGATCAGGATTCAGAATGATTGCCTTACTTTGTATAATTGATACAAATACGGTATTTTGTTTTTTGTTTTTCTGTTAACTCCTATTCATTGGATTCTCCAGTTTCAAGAGACCGCAGGGGAGGGGGGAGGGGGTATTTGAATTGACATATTTCATTATATAGTTTTTTTCAGCCTGTATGTTTTGTTAAAAGTTAAGCTGTCTTCCCAGAAGTACACAATGAATGTAAAAAAAAATCTGAAAGGGATCAGAATTTTATAGTTATATGGTTTGCCATGCCCCACCGCAGGACACATAAGACTTAATAAGTGTCTTTCTTGGACATTTGTAAATAGTATCTAATTCAATAGTGAGGAAATCAGGTCTCAAAGCGGATGAGCATCAGCCTTACGTAATCGTAGTTTGAGATAATCTTATTTTGCACACTACATTTGCCGTTTATGAAAATAAAAGAGTGAGTCACTGGCTCCAGACTATAGCCTACTGTCCGTCAGGTTTGGGGAAAAAGGCCTTGTCTCCTCTGTCTTTAGAGCTTGGTATTAAATGGCTAGAAGGTGAGCATTAATTCATACCGCTGTGAACTATTTTCCACATTTTGGTGTTCTGGAAAGTGGTGTGAAGGATGAGCGATGAGCGTGATGCTGATTTCAGCTCGCTCTTCTTCAGTGTGTATTGATCCAGTGTAATCCAGGTTTAGTTGGATCTGTTCAGAGTCTTCTAGGCAAACAGGATTGGTCAATAGTTCCCCACAGGTTTTCAGTGGAATCTGAATTCTGAGAACAGACAAAGACTGGTTAATGCATGCTATGCAAAACTGAACTATAAAGATATCTGTTTGACTTTTGGCAGATATCATTCCTTTACTGATGATTTTCCAGATGGAGATTTTTTGCAATTTTTTGGAGTTACAAAATTATCATTATTGCAGTTTTCAGTGTCAAATATTCCCTAATTAGTTTTAGTTCTGTTTTTTTTTTTTTTTTTTTTTTTTTTTGTATTACATGTCTGGCTTTGGTCAGACATTTGGTTTGAAATGCTTGTTTTTTTTGCCCATTTCACAATAGATTTTTGCACATTTTGGAGTTAAACTGGAGTTAAATGCATCAATATTGCAGTTTCCAGTGTCAAATAATTATTCGCTGTTTTGTATTGTTCTGTTCTGTTCTGTTCTGTTCTGTTCTGTTCTGTTCTGTTCTGTTCTGTTCTGTTTTATTTATTTATTTATTTATTTATTTATTTATTTATTTATATATTTATTTATTTATTTATTTATTTTCAATCAATAACCCTTTAACTGGCTGGTTGCAGTTAAACCTACCAATTTGTTTGCCCATATTTTGACTGTTTCAAATATTTACTGTTAAAGTTATTTTAAAAAATCACTGTTTTAAATAATGGTTTACACACACAGCATTGTTGGTTTACAAAAAAATCAAAGAAACATCCGGTTTCACTACTACACTTGATTTTGGTTTTATTGTAAAAAAGAAAGAATATGAAATATTTTATGGCATAATTCAAAAATTAAAGATGATTTAATATTAAAAAATGTTTTATTTTGGTTATGTTTTAAAATAAATTGGTCTTACACTTCATTTTTCAGATTTTTTCACAGTATATGGACTCATTTTGGTACTTTTACCATAAACCGACATATCAATGTAACGCCACGCCAGCAGAGGGAGCCCTCGCCCGACTACTGACTCAGCTCCGCTCCCTCTGCGGCTACTTCCTGTTTGTGCTGTATTTCAGTGAGTGCTCAGGCCATGCTTCTTTGCGAAGTATTGCCAGTTTACCTGCCTTACCAAGCGTTGTTCCAAGTGACTTTCATGACTGCTATTCTGTGTATGACCCTGCCTGCATTGTTCACGTACGTTCTCTGTCTTTGCCCTTTTGATCTGTTTTGGACTGATTGTTGTGTTACTGAACTTCCGTCTGCTCTTATACTACGTCGTCTAGATTTGCCCCTGTGTTTGTTGTTTGGATTGGACTGCTTTTATGTTGCAGACTTTGCTTGTTTATTCACTGATGTCTCTGCCTAACCCCTTAAATAAACTTCTGCACATGGATTCTAACACAGCCTCAGCCTCCATGTTACAATCAACCATTTGGAAGAGGTTGATATTTTAGAAATTATGGAATGTGTTGAAAAAAATGTGTGTTAACTAGTGACATTAGGAGTTAAGAAATAGACAAAGAGATTATTATTATATTATTATTATTATTATTATTATTATTATTATTATTATTATTATTATTATTATTATTATTACTATTATTATTATTACTATTATTATTATTATTATTATTATTTGTTTTTTGGTTGGGCATTTAAAGGCTTCAGCAACAGCTGTGCTGCTTCATAGTTTGTGAAACTGCATTATAGTTGTTGTTGTTGTTTGTTTTTTTTTAACAAAAACTGCATTTTCTTACATTTACGATAGAAATTATGCAAATGATATTATAACATTTTATTTTTACATTGAATTTATTGAATTTCTTTCAAAATAAACCTAGCCCCAACTCTTTGAGTGGTAATGTACATATCTTAAATAAATTAATTAATAATAATAAATAATAGTAGAGTTTGATTTTATTCTGATTTAGGTATTGCTTGCTTGTTCTTTGTTGGTTTGCTCTGTTTGCTTGTTCGTTTGTTTGGACATTTGTTAATTCTTTCGTTCGTTCGTTCATTCATTTAGTTGCTTGTTTGTTCCTTTGTTCGTTCATTTATTTATTAATTGATTGATTGATTGATTGATTGATTGCTCAGTGTAGCAGACAATACTTTGACCCACCAATACTAAGTATGATACATAACCCAATAAATGTATAAATAAATAAAGAATTTAATAAATTTACTCCTCCCCAACACTTTTTTTCTTTCATATCGGAACTGACATTTGAGTCATTTATAATCATTTATTCAGAACTTAAAAATCTAAAATTGTGAAATATATATATATATATTTTTGCTATGTATATATTGTGATATGAATACAAATTAACCAGATTACTTAATATCTCTATTTGGAAAGAATTTATAATGTTATATTGTTCGATCGATTGGGATGATTCTCCAGTGGGAGTGCATCTCCATAAAATCTAATAAATGATCTATAACATTTTTGGGGTCCCCTGAAACATTTCGTTGTTGTCTGTGCTATTTGCAGTGCATTTCTGTATTTGCATGTGTTGTGAGTATTTTAATGCACACGTTTAGTCAGAGATTGTTGAATTAATGTTTACTATTTGCATCCCATAATATCTAATAAACCATCTATAAACCTTTTGGGCTCCTCCGACACATTTTCGTTGTGGTCTGTGCTATTTGCAGTGCATTTCTGTATTTGTAAGAGTTTTTTTTTTTTTGCATTACAGCTTATAACTAGAAAAGTAAAGTTCGTAGACAAACTCTATGGTGTCTTGAGGAAGCCTAGTCTGAAAGTTTGTAGTAGTTTTACAATTTAAATAATTTATGCAGTTTTTAAGAAGTTTGAAACAGTTGGCATAGAGAGATAAGGACATATATGTCAGCATGTTTATTAGTATGGATTGGCATGTTTCTTGATAAGGTATTGCCAGGGTGTTCTAAGTGCTTACTAAGGCATTGCTAGGCGGTTGCGAAGGTGTTCTAGGTTGTTGCTAAGGCGTTGCTTGGTGGTTGCTACGGTGTTCTAGGCGGTTATTATGGTGCTGCTAGGTTGTTATTAAGGTGTTCTGAATTGTTGCTAGGTGGTTGCTAAGGTGATATAGGTCATTGCTAAGTGGTTGCTAAGACATTGCTAGTTGGTTGCCTAGGGGTTATAGGTGGTTGCAAAGGCTTTGTTAGGCGGTTGCTAAGGTGTTTTGATTGGTTGCTAGGCAGTTGCTAGGGTATTATAGGTGGTTGCTAAGACATTGCTAGGTGGTTGCTAGAGTATGGTAGGTGGTTGCTTAGGTGGTAGCTAAGGTGTTCTAGGTGGTTATTACAGTGTTGCTAGGTTGTTTTTTAAGGTGTTATGAATTGTTGCTAGATGGATGCCAAGGTGTTCTAGGTCATTGCTAGGTGGTTGCTAAGACATTGCCAGGTGGTTTCCTAGGTGTTCTAAGTGGTTGCTAAGGTGTTGCTAGGTAGTTGCTAAGGTGTTGCTAGGCAGTTGCTAGGGTGTTCTGAGTGGTTGCAAGGTGGTTACAAAGGTGTTACTAGGCACTTGCTATGGTGTTGCTGAGTGGTTGCTAGGGTGTTGCTATGCGGTTGCTAAGTTGTTGCTAGGTGGCAGCTAATGCTTAGCTAGGCGGTTGCTAAGGTGTTGCTAGGTGGTTGCTAAGGTGTTGGTAGGCGGTTGCTAGGGGGTTGCTAAGGTGTTGCTAGGTGGTTGCTAAGGCATTGCTAGGTGGTTGCTAAGGTCTTGCTAGATGGTTGCTAGGGTGTTCTGAGTAGTTGCTACATCATTGCTAAGCAGTTGCTAAGGTGTTGCAAGGGTGGTCTGAGTTGTTGCTAGGCAGTTGCTAAAGCATTGCTAGGTGGTTGCTAAGGTGTTGCTAGGCAGTTTCTAAGGTGTTCTGAGTGGTTGCTAGGCAGTTGTTAACATAAATTATCATGTTTCTATGAATTAGCATTATGCTAGCATATTTCTAGCAGAAACTAGAATGTTGTTAGCTCTGTTGTAGTATGGATTAGCATGCTGCTAGCATGTTTCTAATATAAACTAGCATGAAGAAAAATGTACAATTGAAATAAATTGTGTTTTATTGTTTCCAAAATTCTGAGTATTCAAGTACAGTAACTGAATAATAAAAATAAAAACAATTCAATAAAATTAATCATAGTTAAGGTCACAAATGGTACAATTTCTTATGGCTGAATGCTTTTAAACATGCTTTTATAACACAAACTCAACATTGCATATATCCTGCGATGTGAATCTTGCGAATGATCACATTGCGATATCGATGCTGAAACAATATATTGTGCAGCTCTAACTTAGACGTCAAACGCAGACAAAATATTTTCCCCTGCTTTCAGCGTTAGTTTCATCCGAATATTCTTTTTCATTTTTGGCTGAGGCAGGCTGAATGTATATGTCACTCAGGGGAAACGTCTGAAGTCACTAATTCCAGGAGTTTTACTTTTCAAAACAAATCAATATGACCTCCACAAAATGTATTGAGATAATCAATCATTCAAGAGCTCAGACTGTTTTAAAATTCTGTCTTCTGTCAGCAAGAGTTGACAGATTATATTACCATCCACAGCATCTCATCTCATGTGGAATAGACAAGAGCAGTGGACTGTTGCTGTCAACCCACTAACACTAATTAAATGAAGCCACACAGCATGTGCTTGTGAATGAATCTGTTTTAATAGCATTTAAGGCCAGTCAATACTCTAATCATTTTATTACTCTAACAGAAGGAAATTTAATGTGGATTTTCAATATGTGTCTGTATGAGTAAGTGGGGTGCTGCTGTTACTTTAATATCTTTGGCTGTTGAGTGAATGGCAATTCGTTTAATTCAATCTTAAAGGCATAGTTCATTCAAAAATGAAAATTCATTCACTCACTCTTATGTTAAATGCTCGTACTGATTTTAACTGGTAGACAATGCTGATGTTGCCAGCACTTCATTTATTTTACTATTGTTTTTTTTTTTTACATCTATAGACTAGGGTTGCATGGTTTACCGGTACTATGGTAGTATCGCGATACTATGGCTCCAAAATACTGGCGGTGCCACTGTAGTTTGTAAACAGTAGTATCATCATTAATGGTCTATCTACAATAGATAATGTTGCATGTGTTAAAGTCACTAGTCACGTTTTCTGATGTTTCTGACGTTTCAAACGCACACCTGAATCGGTTCATTTTTTTGTCAATGTGATTTAGTAGCTATAACAACCACAGCAATCTCTTAAAAAGAATGACTTACAAAGTGAAATTTTGAATTACTTTGGATTGTTACCTGATAAGACTGAAAAAAAAAAAACAATAGCTGAAAAACCTAAAATAGCAACAGGAAATATTAAAACTATTTTTGACAACTTCATATCATCTAATTTTGTTAAGAAAATGCTCTTTTTTGTAACAAATTTCATCTTTATTTTGATGTATTTTTTGTTGATCAGTTATCTACAAAATAATCAAAATTAATGAATACTTTTTAGGTGAAGTGACTTGCAAATAATACTTATTTCTTTGAGTTATGAATTACAGTATCACAATCCTACTTGGTATTGTGATACTTCAGCTGGTATAGTATCAAAGGTGAATTAAAGGTATCACTACAACCCTACTATGGACTTATACTGTTTGCTATTAATGATTATATAAATATCCCCTTATCCTTTTACTTAATGAGATAGTTCACCCAAAAATAAAAATGTACTCAACATTAATCATCCTCAAGTGGTTCCAGACATTTACGAGTTAAAAAACCCTGTAAAATATATTCGTAAATTAGCAGTTTTCTTTATATTTCTGAATCATTTCTTTCCCCCCATTTATTTAAATAACCTTCAAGAATTCGAAAAAAAATATTTATTCAACATTTTTAATAGTTTAAAGTGATATATTGTCTGAGTTGTTATTGTAAATTACACTACAAAAACCTTGTAATAAACTGCTAGTACATTTTCTGTTATTTTTACAGATGTATTTCTCTCTATATTATTTATTTTACATTATATTATTTCAAACTACTAAAATGTCAATAAGAGTCACTTTTATTTACGTAAAGAGCTCAACATCCAATAATCTAATTCACAACCGTAACGAAAAAAAAAAAACGAAAACGCAAAATACTGTTAATTAACAAACATACTATGGAAGATGATGGCTACAGGTTTGTCAATATTCAGAACGACAGAATGTGGCGCAGTGGGTAGCACGATCAACTGGGTCAGTTGGCATTTCTGTGTGGAGTTTGCATGTTCTCCCCGTGTTGGTGTGGGTTTCCTCCGGGTGCTCCGGTTTCCCCCACAAGTCCAAAGACATGCAGTACAAGTGAATTGAAAAAGCTAAATTGTCCGTAGTGTATGAGTGTGTTTGGATGTTTCCCATTGATAAGTTGCGGCTGAAAGGGCATGGGCTGTGTAAAACATATGCTGGATAAATTGGTGGTTCATTCTGCTGTAACGACCCCAGGTTAATAAAGGGACTAAGCCGAAAAGAAAATAAATGAATGAATGAAATAAACCCAAACAGATTTGGAACAATTAGAGGACGAGTAAAACATTATAGGATTGTTTTTTTTTTTTTGTTGTTGTTGTTTTGAGGGGGGTTAACTATGCCTTTAGCTCATGCAATTAACTTTTATATACAAGTCATTTAGGTAAACTAAGTATAGGCCTACATGTTAAACAAACAAACAAACAGTATTATAAAGTGTGATTTCAATATTTTCGCCTGTACATATTACAAGCTTGTATCAAATTAATTTCAGTGAACATGAATTGAATAGACTAAATTGGTAGTGTATGTGTGTGAATGAGGGTGTATGGATGTTTCCCAGTACTGTGTTGCAGCTGGAAGGGCATCCGCTGTGTAAAACATATGCTGGATAAGTTGGCAGTTCCTTCCACTGTGGTGACCCCAATGAATAAAGGGACTAAGCCAAAGGAAAGTGAATCAATGGTATCTATCTGATCCCTAAACTTATGTTTGAACAGAACCTTAATCCATGTAGTTACCTTATATAAATCAAAACTTTCTTAGACAATACACTGTAGGTATCTGTTAAGTGCACATACTGTAAAATAAAGTGCAAGCATTATTTCATATATACTGTATAATGTTGTTTCAAAGTATGGTCTGAAAATGCAAATAAAAGTCACTTTGTTTTAATTTTCAATATCAAATGTTGTCAAAGCAGAGATCAAAATGTCATAATGCGATTCTAAAACATAAGTGGAAAAACAAACATGAATCAGAAAGTATGGATACGTAAACATTTAGCTGAACAACATTCCAATGGATGGAATTTTTGTTATATTGAGGAAAAAAATGTCAAAACAGAATTTTAAACTCTTCTAAAAAAATACTAGGTTGTTTTCAATTAAGGGCAACATGGTGGCGCAGTGGGTAGCACGATCACCTCACAGCATGAAGGTCGCTGGTTCGAGTCTCGGCTGGGTCAGTTGGCATTTCTGTGTGGAGTTTGCATGTTCTCACCATGTTGGTGTTTGTTTCCTCTAGGTGCTCTGGTTTCCCCCACAGCACAAAGACATGCACTATAGGTGAATTGAATAAACTAAATTGTGTAAAATAAATAGTGTGTGTGTGTGTTTGTGTGAATGAGTGTATGGATGTTTCCCAGGTCTTGGTTGCAGCTGGAAAGGCATCCACAGTGTAAAACATATGCTGGATAAATTGGCGGTTCAGTCCACTGTGGCGGCTCCTGATAAATAAAGGGACTAAACCAAAGTTAAAATTAATTAATGAATGTTTTCAATTAACAGTTCCTATTTGTGTCAAATATGGTGTTACAATTGAGTTAAATGTTTGGTAACACTTTATTTGATGGGGGTTTTCATTAGACTGTTATTACACAGTCATAAAAAACATCTAAAAACAATGTCACCTTTGCATTTAAAATGACATATCTGAAGGAATGACACTTGGTGACATTTGTCATACGCATGCATGCAATGTCATGTCATGATTATGAATGTTTTATGACAGTCTTATGAACACATCGTTCAATTAAAGTGTTACAGTTTACTTTTACAGAATTATATTTAATTGAATTTAGCCCAAATGGGTTTGTACTTATTTGATTCAAATCAGGGTTGAAAAAAGCCACTTCTTTTTTTTTTTTTAAGTGAGCTTACCCTTTGACAGCTTACTGTATAGATGGTTCTTTAGTTCAAACACTTACTTATGTCAAAATATGTCAAATTAAAATAAAATTCCTGCCACTACGAGTGTCATCTTCCAGTTGAGAAGCCCTTAGCAGCATAAAAACGCAAAGCAAGCATATTTTCTCATTTTCAAAGGTCAAGTTGTTTGAGAATTCAATCTCTGAACATCTACAATAAATAAAGCAGCTGTCATGCGATTTGCAAAGGTGTTTCCTGGAGGTCTTTTCTTTGAGCTGTTTGCATAATAACAATATATAGCTGTAACAGACGGAAAACATGCAGCGTGGGTAATTTTACACACACACACAAACAGCCATGTCTGTCCCGCAATAATCTAAATGGCATGAAAACAGCCTCTACTAAATTGCACGCGCTTCTCCCCATCCAGAATGGTAAAACATCTCCAGTCTGGTAGAGTTTTAAAATCAATCAGATGTGGTTCAGCATCAAAACAACATTACTTATCTGGAGCTCTTGATTTCCAATCCGTCTGTCAGCCGGCCTCAAATGAGGAATTTCATTACTTTGAACAAGTTGTAGAGGGTGATTGAGGTGGAGGCAGAAAACATAGATCATGTTATTGTAGGGAGATGTCGTAGAGGACGAGTGACTGCTTTTTAGGAGGTAATGGCGTAGCTAAAAACAGGCAGTGTTTTGGTGGGATGGTGTGTGTGTGTGTGTGTGTGTGTGTGTGTGTGAGTGTGTGTTTGCGGCCCGCAGTTTGTCATGACCTCAGAGCTGTAAGTCATTCTGGCAGCTTGGGTAGTTCGACATAATTGAGATATTTGGCAAATATTTCTTTCAAAGAAAGAAGGAAATATGGTCCCTGTCCAAGACACCATGGCCTGCCAGAGAGTGGAGTGAAATGTTGCTTTATAAGCTGTATTTTGCCAGAGTACGGCTGTGCTCACTGTTTTGATGGAGGGCTTTTGTTGAAAGTGTGGATGTATTGTAGAAGAACGGTTGGTCTTGTTTGTTAATAAAAGTTAGTTTTAATGTTTAGTGAATGTGTGAAGTGAATGAATATGGTGCTTTTTACTTTATGATAATATATTTTGATTTGTTTCATAGGCTATAGATTAAAAAATAAAGAAATTTAGAAAACATAAACAATTTACTTATTTATTTATTTTTTATCTATATACTATAAATCAAAACTTAGTTTTTTTATAGTTGTATATAGATATTTTTAAATAGTTTATAGTTATTTATATATATATATATATATATAATATATATATATATATATATATATATATATATATATATATATATATATATATATATATATATATATATATATATATATATATATATATATATATATATATATATATATATATATATATATATATATATATATATATTAGTTGAAGTCAGAACTATTAGCCCTCTTGTTTATTTTTTTTCTGCCTATTTCTGTTTAACGGAGAGAAGATCTTTTCAACACATTTCTAAACATAATAGTTTTAAAGGGCACCTAAGTTACCCCTTTTTCCAAATATAATATAAGTCTTTTGTGTCTCTAGAATGTGTCTGTAAAATTTCAGCTCAAAACACCCATCAGATTTTTTATTATACCTTTCACAAGTTTCTATTTTATAGCTCTGAGCAGCAGGTAGCGTTTCTTCATGTACTGCGCCTTTAAGGCTAGTCCTTCACACCCACCATTTCCACGTGCCTGTCAGCGTGCCTTAATCTCCTCCCTCGGCTGCTTCAGACAATAGACAGACATGAAGGAAGAAGATCGCACGAAGCGTTTGTGGGAAATACTACAGAACAAACTTTTCCAATGAGTATTTGATGCATTTGTTGTGGAGTTGCAACGATGGGTCACACTCAGTGTCGTTACAAAGTTCACACACACACACAGCGCAGACACGCACACAGACAGACAGCACGCTCTTTTAGCTTTGCACTCTTTTTTTCACGCAAATGTGACAGCATACAGGTTAATCTCCACTGCTGTTTGGATATCTGTTATGTTAATGTACAAAACCTGATTTAACGTCCACAAACCGGGATTGAAGTGTCTTCTTTTATAATTGTTCTGTGGTGATGAAGAAAATCTGAAGTAAATCCCAGGTTTGACGTCAGCTGCAGATGTGAATGAATGGAGGAAGAAAGTAGTTCCTCATACAAAAGGGGCTTGACATAAACTTTTTTGATCACCAGCCACTGTGGCTAGTAGATTTCCAACATTACTAGCCACTCGCCATTTTCAGTAGCCACAATTTTGTTGTTGGGAACATTTATTTTATATGTATAAATTTGTCTTTGACATGCTAAAATTACTTGATTTCGATGTTTTGTTATGTCCACATGCCTCCTCATTCATTTCACTTTTTGTGTGTCGTGTATGAGCAAATGGGCCATGGTTTCATAGTGTTGTGTTACAATTAGTTTTTATTTCACATGACTTTTCAGAGCTCAAATTAAGGATTTACCAATTTTGTCTCTGACCATACCACACATAAAAAAGTTATTTCTATCCACAAATTTTAAATGTGTCAAAACAAGCAAAATATAGCTGTGTACTAGTTATTTAACAAAACATTTCTTAAAAAAACAATTGACTGTAAAAATAACTGCTGTAGTGTATCTAAAACTATGCACAGTAATCTGTCCTGGCTAAAGGTCCCAGATCCCCAGTAACTATACATAAATTTGGAGTTAATCTCATATTAAAGCAATGTTAATGTAAAAAATTATAAACCATATTACCAAAAATACCTGTAAGCAAAATAATGCAGGTGAAAAACGTTCCGTGTGTGATTAATGAAAGGATGATCACACACAAGGTTAACGCTAGGCCAATTAATAATCTGTTCAAATAATGGTTAAAGCGATAGTAATCAGTGCTGCTTACCAAAAGACAAATCTGGAGCTCTTGAAAGCAGCAAAACTATGGGTGCACGAGCATAACTTTTTGTCTAGTCTATTCAAAAAGAGAATAGATCACACCAGTTGCGTTTCTAGGCACAGTTGTTTGACGCAAGGAAACGGGAGCGCACACGCGTTTTAAACAGTGATGCGCGCGAGTTATCCTCTCATTCGGCATTCAGCTGCTTTCTTTTGATACCGCAAACATAATTAGTTTTGTCAGTCTTGCTGCTTCTCGATTCTAAGATCACATTTGCACGAATATTGGGCCATCCTTATTGTCGAACCCTGATTTCAAGAAAACTACTATTTTAAAATTATTTTCAACCAGCCAAAGTGGCTAGTGGTGGTGGCTGTCTAACCCGCCACAGGGGAATTCTACCGGCATTTGGTGGGTGTTAATGTTAAGCCCTGTATATATATATATATATATATATATATATATATATATATATATATATATATATATATATATATATATATATATATATATATATATATATTACCCCCACAAGGATTACTTATATACTCACCAAATATCTATAATTATTATGTTATGTTATGTTATAATATTGCGACGTTGTGGCGCAGAGAGTAGCACGTTCACCTCACAGCAAGAAGGTTGTCTGTTCGAGCCTCGGCTGGGTCAGTTGGTGTTTCTTTGTGGAGTTTGCATGTTCCTCCCGTGTTTGCGTGGGTTTCCTCTGGATGCTCTGGTTTCTGGTACAGGTGAATTGGGTATGCTAAAATTGACAGTAGTGTAGGTGTGTGTGTATGGATGTTTCCCAGTGATGGGTTGTGGCTGTAAGGACATCCGCTGCGTAAATCATATGCATTATATTAAATGATATTATATTATATTATATTATATATATGTGTGTGTGTGTGTGTGTGTGTGTGTGCGTGTGTGTGTGTGTATGAAATAATAATATTAAAAATAATAAACATAAAATAATATGAAAATTTATTTAAATGTAAATATTCACATAAATGTAATATTTTCTCACCACAAAACTTCTGTTCAGTCCACACCTATTTATTTTTTCAGAAAATAATGATATTAATTAAAACAAACAAATAAATAAAAAATAGCTCCTGTGCTGCATTCAATAGTCAGCAATGTTTAGCGCAGGCTTTCATAATGTGCTTCTAATTGAACCCTTTGACTGCTGGTGACAGTCTGATTTTAAAGCATTTGACAAGTGTACAATGACTAAAGGCTTGCCTGCTAATTATTCATGTCATTTCTGTGGATTGAAGCCCAAATTGAACACTGTGTCCCTTTAAATCCATCACTGTACTAAAAGCGAATACTTAATGACTATAACATGGCACTAAATTATTCATTCCGAGAGGTAATGAAAATATGTTAATTAGGCAATTGCTATTAAAGATGGAGCATATCACCCTCTCCTTACCCTACATGATGTAATTATTGAAAGATATTTGGATTGTGAAATATTAGTGGCCATTATTAGTCTTTTAAAATTAGATTTGGACATGTGAATGTATGATTTCAGCCAGAACATTTTAAATGAAATGTGTGTACTGTAATACATTTTTGTTTTATCATATATTATTATTATTGTTTTATTTTTTTTTATTGTTGTTGTTGGTGTTGTTGTTGTTGTTCTTCTTCTTCTTCTTTTTCTTCTTCTTCTTCTTCTTCTTCTTCTTCTTCTTCTTCTTCTGCATGTGTTTTTTATAATTATTTATATATTATTAATATATTTGTAATATTATTTTTTATTATTATTATCATTATTATTATTATTATTATTATTATTGCAGGAATCACAACTGAATGTGTGTAAAGTTTCTGTGAACTTTTATTAATCCTGTTAAATTGTTGTTATTAGTTATATTTATAAATTTTTAATATAATTCATTAGAAATCTCTATTTTCGGTTTGAATTTAGTTCTTGGTTCAATTTTACGTATTTATATGTATTTTTTTTTTCTTACTATCGCTATCATTTATATATATATATATATATATATATATATATGAGCAATATCACACGAGTAGCAGTGCGATATGGCTGTATATCAGTACTGGTGGGAGGCATGCGTTGTGTGTGTGTGTGTGTGTGTGTGTGTGTGTGTGTGTGTGTGTGTGTGTGTGTGTGTGTGTGTGTGTGTGTGTGTGTGTGTGTGTGTGTGTGTGTGTGTGTGTGTGTGTGTGTGTGTGTGTGTGTGTGTGTGTGTGTGTGTGCGTGTGTGTGTGCGTGTGTGTGTGCGTGTGTGTGTGTGTGTGTGTGCGTGTGTGTGTGCGTGTGTGTGTGTGTGTGTTATATTTTTTTAATATTTCCCAAGTTATGTTTAACAGCAAGGACATTTTCACAGTACCTCTGATAATATTTTTTCTTCTGAAGAAAGTCTTATTTGTTTTATTTCGGCTAAAATAAAAGCAGTTTTTAGTTTTTTAAAACCCATTTTAAGGTCACAATTATTAGCCCCTTTAAGCTATATATTTTTTTTCCGATAGTCTACAGCAGTGTTTCCCAACCCTGTTCCTGGTGGCACACCAACAGTACATTTTTGTATGTTTCCCTTATCTGACCCTTTCGTGTCAGGTTTTGGGTCTTTTCTAATGTTCTGCTGAGTTGATTCAGGTGTGTTTGATTGGGGAGAGGTTGAAAATGTGTACTGTTGGTGTGCCTTCAGGAACAGGGTTGGGAAACACTGGTCTACAGAACAAACCATCGTTATACAATAACTTTCCTAATTACCCTAACCTGCTTAGTTAACACAATTAACCTAGTCAAGCCTGTAAATGTCACAATGTCAAAAGTGTCTTTAAAAATATCTATTAAAATATTATTTACTGTCATCATGGCAAAGATAAAAGAAATCAGTTATTAGAAATGAGTTCTTGAACTATTTTGCTTAGAAACGTGTCGGAACTTTTGTGAAAAAAATAAACGAGGGCTAATAAGTATGACTTTAATTGTATATATGTATGTATATATGTAATGTATATAATGTGATATTACTTTTATTACTATGCATTTGTACTGATGGGATTTCTTATATAATATTATTTATTTATTTGTTTATTTATGTATTTATTTATTTTTGTCTAATAGCATAAATAGGCAATTGTCTAACAAAAAATACCATGTTTTAAATATGTTTAGGTTTGTTATTAGAAAACAATACCAATGCTTTAAGTTAATAAGAGTTAAGAAGGCAAAATTTTCTTAATGTGTTAAATAATTTTGATTTTTATTCATAACAAATTAAAAACATTGTTATTTTGACTAATTATCAAATTATTTTGTAATTTACAGTCAATCAATGAAGCAATCTATGAAAAATATATTACCACTGTTTGTTAATCAAGACCATTTGTTAAACAATATTTTATCTAAATAAGAACTTGCTTGGTTTAAAATGTATTATTTAACAACAACATATGTACACTAGTAGTAAAAAAATTACACCTAAATTAATAAAATATTAAACATATTACTTCTACTAGTATTGTTTTTACAATTGTTTATTCATTTATTCAACATGCATGATAATGTGTATTTCTTGTGTTTTATGACTTTATAGATTTTTAGTCATTCTTAAAATTTGGTACAATTTTGAAAAGTTGAACTACGTGTATTTAGTTTTCGTTTTATTTAAAGGACACATATTTTACCCCTTTCCTAAGATCTAAGATAAGATTTTGATGTCTCCAGAATGTGTTTGTAAAGTTTCAGCTCAAAATACCCATCAGATTATTTATTATATAATGTAGAATCTGTCCATTTCTGTGTCTGATGACAGTGTAGCTGTTTTTGTAGCCTGTGGCTTTAAATCCAAATGAGCTGCTACTCCTCGCCCACCGCTCTGACGTGTACGTCTGCTTCTCATGCGTTGTCAGATAAACAGCCGTCAGTGATATAAACAGACACAGATGAAGCAGATATAAGGTCACGAGTCAAAAATACCAAGTTTATTTCATGTATTTGTCGTGAAGTTTATTCAATCCTTTCTGAAATGATGAGTCTCACACAAATGTTGTTTTTAGTACACACACATATGCGTGTTTACTGCCACCATGTGGTCATAGTGATTATAGCAGTTAGGAATTACATTGTAATTTTACTGTCTTTATAACAAACATGGCACCTGTTGATCAGTTCAGTGGGTTGGGAAAGCCGCACTCCTACGCCACGTTGCGGTGGGCCTCAAAATCACTGGGATTTGGATCCTATTTTAATGTCAGTAAATTGTAAAAAACAGACTTGTTGGGTTTCTATCACTCCATTAGGACAGTAGACACACTATACATACACACAGTTCTGTCCAAACAGCTTCCAAAAGTTGATTTTCATCATAGGTGCCCTTTAACTGTAACTACCCTTACAATCTCTGCAACTATTCAATAATGTCTCATAAGAAACCTCTTGTCTAACTCCCAACTGCTTATGCAAAACAAATTCACAAGCTTTTTTTTTTCTTTTTATTCTTCACCTCTTTTTTTTCATGACTTTTCCTCGGGTAACTCAACGAAGCTCTGTTCTAGAAGTTCATGAACAGCCCACAGTCATAATGTCTCTGTCTTTGTCCCGTCCCTCAGTCTCCGGCTGAACACAGTCTCTGTCCATCGCCTCAGCTGACCAGGCTCAATTCAACCCAGTGGTGCTGATAACTCCAGCATGCATGCGACCTCATGCTTCACATTACAAGCAGGGGATTCATTCCTTGTGTTCTGCCGGTCACTTCGGCGTGTGGAGGAGAGAATAGATGCTATCAGGCCGAGGGCAGCAGCTGCTGGGAGACTGAGAGTCTGTGCTCGTGCGCTGAGAGAAGAGACAGTAATGTGACTCAGTCCTGCAATCTGCAGCTCACTGATGGCTGCTGTTAACACATTACTTCCTGGTAATTGTTGTTTAAGTTGCGTTTTATTACACTGTAAAATACTGGGCTTGTTGTAATCCAATATTGGGTCAAATATGGACAAACCCAACCATTGGGTAAAAAAAGTGTAATTTAACCCTACTGTCAAAAGTGATTTGAGCACCATTTTAACAGCAGAAAAAAAGCTAAACAATGGGTCTCATTCACTAAGAGTTGCATAGGTTTTTCATATTTATACACACATTTGAACTTCTCACAAAAAAATCTGCCTAATTCATAACATGTTCATACACACACAAGTTTGTTCTTAAACTTGTTTTTCTGTTAGTGAATTTGAATTGTTCTCAGGGAGTATTCTCATGCATGAGATTAGTAATTTGCATAATACACTCCCACACCAGTTCCATATAAGGGCTTTCCGCAAAGCGGCACTTGTCCAGAGAAAATTATAAGAGATCAAATTATGAATTAAGAGGAGACAATTATGGCAACAAAACAAAGGAAAAAGAACTTTAAACGCTAATGAAGGTTTTGATTTTGCGTGTGGAACACACTTTTAGTTCTGAAAACGCAAGGTGTTGACTTTAGAGAAGACTTTTCAAAATAACAGATCGTTGCGTGTTTTTTGATGTTAGCCTAGACAGCCACTGTATCAACCATTTTGATCCTCAGTTGCTTTTTCTGCAGAGTTGCCTTTTTTCTAACTGCAGGCACACAGAGCACACTGTCAAAGCAAGGCCCAGCAAGCGAACATGCATGTGTGTGAGGCACATAAACACAGCACAAAACACTTGACAAAAGACGCCTCTTGCGGCAAAAATATTTATTTATTTATTTATTTATTTATTTATTTATTTATTTATTTATTTATTTATTTATTTATTTATTTATAATGTCTATTTACTTTTGATTTACCCTGTAAATTACATATTTAATTATATGTAGGGTTCCTTATACTGTACATGTTTGTAAGGTACTGGGCATACATGATTATTGGTACATGTGGTATAATTTGTTCTTGAATTTTTTTTATTTTAAGTTTTGATGAAAACCTTCATACATTTCACACAGAGGAATGAAACCCATTTATTATTTTTTTTATCTTGAAGTTTGGTAACTTTTTTTAACATGACCCCATAATTAGAGAAAAATGAATAATTAATTTTTTTTTATTTTTTACATGAAGGCTGAACACATTTACAGTGCAACGGTTGTACTTTGGTCAATTTTAACCCAGCCAAAAAATTTAAATATAAACAAACAAATAAATAAATAAATACTGGCGCATAATTTTTTTTACACTTTTACATTTGATATTTTATGCAGATCTTTTTAGCATTAGATAATATACCCTTTACTGTAGTCAAAAATGAGTGTTGTCCACTGATTAAACATTGATGAAAAACTTCACAGAGTTTGTGATGAAGATGAGCTTGTTTTTTCATGCAAAATAGATATAAGAATTGAAAATTAAGGTAGTTGCCTTATTTTTGGAGGTTTATGGAAGGCAGGTCATTTTGGACTCGGTGAATGTGTTTATGCAGAATGCTAAGACCATCCATCCATTCAATCATCCCTTTCTTTCTGCCTATTGGTCTGTCGATCTGCCTTTTTGTCTGTCTATCTATGTATGTATGTATGTATGTATGTATGTATGTATGTATGTATGTATGTATGTATGTATGTATGTATGTATGTATGTATGTATGTATGTATGTCTGTCTGTCTGTCTGTCTGTCTGTCTGTCTGTCTGTTTATCTGTCTGTCTGTCTGTCTGTCTGTCTGTCTATCTATCTCCAAATTCAGTTTATTTGTTTCTTTAGTTGGTTGATTTAGTTTTGTTAGTTCATATACTTTTATTTTAACATCAATGTATTCATCTTTGTTAATGTTAGTAAGAAATATAGTTGTTTGTTATTAGTTAATTAACTCAGAGTGCAGTATCTAATGCATTTTTATTTTATAAATAGCATATAAATTATAATAGTTGAAAGCAAAAGCTGTATAAGAACTGTTCATTGTTTGTTTATTTTAGTAACTAGATTAAACATGTGGCCCTTATTGAGGAAAGAGAAAGTGTTACCATTATCAGTTATTATTAAGCACTAAATGCAATTTATGCCATTTATAAATGCAAATAAGTCATAAACAACTAAGGTTAGAGATTAAACCAATGGACAAACTTTATGCCTGAATAACTTATGAAACTACTAGCTAACCTGCTTAGCATGTCATCATCAGTTCACTTATGTGCTTTTCAATAGTTTTAGTACTTCTTTAGAACTTGAAGTCTGACGATTATATAATTGTGTATGATCTGCGAACAATTCAAGCTAATTCGCTATGTAATTATCATCATTTTAAGCCTATTATAAATTCAAAAGGTGGTTGTACTTTTATTAGCTGGTAAATTGCATTCCCCCTATCGTCGAAAATCTTAGAAATTCCATTTACCATGAAACAATATGATTAATTGTTGAGATAAGCTTTGGTTTTAGCATTCAGAACTGATAAGCCTGCTGTGAGGAAGGAAACATGATGTGATGTTTTATCAGCTCCTTATCTCACAATGTAATCATGCTAATATCTGCAGATCAGTGTGCGTCGCAGAGGGAAATGGATAGTGCTGAGTAATGTCTCCTCTCAGCCTGTGCCGCCAATGCCAGCACTGATGTAACCGTGCCAGTAACTGAGTCTGCCGTCTCGGATATTGAATCTGAGAGCACACTGCCAAGAACTAGTCCCTCTGCCCTGTCTTTGACACTCGAAGACAGTGGCAAACGCTCTTGTGTCTTCATCTAATGATAACCTCGGACTCTGTATTCCAGTTTTACAGATATGAGACTCCAGAGTTGTTGGATGAGCCAGTAGTTGGTTCCAAGACTCAAGGCTTCAGTTTCAAATGTGCATTAGCTGATAAATCATTATACTTCATCACGCTCTCATTCCTCTGGAAACATAGACTCCGTAATACCATCATGATGACATGTATGCTTATCTCATGAGCTTGCACATTTTAATAAGCGGCTTGAAGCCTCAAAAGCCTCTACTGTTCTTCGGTAAGTTGCTATTTTATCTTCGGCTCACTTATTTAGACACTTTAAAGGAACACTCCGTTTTTTTTTTTCTTTTAAATATTCTTATTTTATAACTCCCCTTGAGTTCAACATTTGAGATTTACCATTTTAATCCATTCAAAAAATCTCTGAATCTGGCAGGAGCACTCTTAGCTTAGCATAGATCATTGAATCGGATTAGACCATTAGCATCTCTGTCAAAATAGAGCATTTTTGTTTTTGTTTTGATCTTTTTTCTACGTAAAGCTTGGCTTTTTATAGTTGCATTGTGTACTAAGACCAACAGTAAATTAAATGTTTCTATTTTCTTGGCTGATTTGGCTAGGAACTATTCTCTCATTCTGGCGTAATTATTAAGGAGTTTTGCTGCTGTATTATGGCTGTAGCAAGCACGATGATTAATGAGCACCTGAAAATCAATATAACCAACATGACCTTGCCAACCTTTTTCCATTTTGAGAATTAAAGTTATTAATAGTCTATAAATGAAGGGTTCAGATGCAAAACCCTCTCAATACATCAGACCTCTTTTTTTTTGTAAATGATTATTTTCTATCAGGCTCCTCTGATTAGGTTCAGAAGTTTCATTTTATAGATGATGAAAAGGTTATTAGCTGGTAAATAAAATAACTTTTTCAAAAATGTCACTTTAAACAATTATTTGGTTTTTAACAAGGTGGACTTTATTTTATGTCAAAACCAGCTAAATCTACTTGTGCTTTTTTTTGCAAAAACCTCTAAATCCACCTATTAGGACAAGAAAGTGTAATTAGTTGAAAAATCACTAAAGATGCAATTAGAAATTGTTTTATCAAACATAAAACACGTTACACAAACCACCTAAAATTAAAAATATATAAATCTGTCAAGTAATTGGAGGTTCATTCCACTGTGGTAACCCCTGATAAACCAGGGACTAAGCAAAAGGAAAATGAATGAATGAAATCGGTCAAGTAAGTGCATTAATCAATAACATTAACATTAATTAAATCTTAACAATCTGTTGTCATTTCTAATATTTGGAATTTGGATTTAAAATGTAAACATTCCAGACATTGCAAAGCTTGTTAGATTCAAGTAATGTAGTGTAAATACATTGTGAAACATCAATATCTGTGCATTGTCCATTCATATAAAAAGCTTTTCAGATATATATGTAATATGAAGTAATATAAACGATGTCTAGTTCTATACATTATATTTATCTATTAAAAAAATAGCTTACATTAGCAAATAAAACACAAGGTCTACTGGGCTAAAAGGAGATGTGTCTCAGACACTTTTAGAAGCTGTCATTCATTCATTCATTCATTCATTCATATATTCTCACTATACTCATGGTCTTTGTCTCTGTTTCGTCTCTTGTTTATCCTCATAGCATCCATGTGGGATTAAAAAACAGCATCTTAACTTCATCTTTCGTGAAACGGTATAATGTATAGTAAATCAGACTTATTGAAAGTAGTGTCACTGCGCAAAAAATTGTTATGAAATCGTGTTACACTTCCGACTATACAGTGTGTTTTCTTTTTCCTTTTGAGGTAAGGGATGTTTTCATTTGCCATCCACTGACAGTCGGACAGGCTCATCAAACTTCATCTTTTAAAAACTAAAACGGAATCGGAATAAAACAGTCTCCTCAAAAAAGCTGCCATATCAGTGCGCCGCAACATTGAAAACGTATGATCCGATTCGCGCCTTCTGATTGGTTCTCGGGATTTAGCGGTAGTGCTGTCAAAGGCAAGTGTCATTTAGAGGCTTTTGTAAAAACTGTTATTTCTGAATGCGCTAATGCTAGGATTTAAATTATTTGAAGCAAAAATATTTGTTGAACATGTACTACATGCCTAAAGCATATGCTCAATGTCATTAGCTCAATTTTGGCGAAAGTGGCGTTTAGTGGCTTTTGCATCGGAACTCTTCAAATGATCTATTAGAAAAATGTAATCTACAAATAAATCAAACATACTGAAAAATAAACTGTATGAATAATAAATTGATCGTTTGTAAGATTATTAAAACTCTTTAGTCATTTTGTGATGCTAATGGTCTAATCCGATTCAGTGATCTAAACTAAACTAAGCTAAGCTAAAAGCAAAGACTATAGAATACACAAGACATGTCACTTGTATAGTTTTGAATGGGGAAAAGTGTAACGGTCGATATGGCAAATGAAGCCCTGCCTACTAGTACAGGAGACAATCATCGATTGCTATAGACACGTTTCTCCAGGAAAACGCTCTGAACACGTGTGCTTTTATGACAGTTTAGTGGTCAACAAATGCAATGAAATCTCAGTGAATACTTGTTTCACAGACATAAGAAATGTATCCACATAAAGCTTAAAATCTCTCTTTAAATGAATCAAGTGCACTTGAAACAAAAGTTTGGTAACATTTTATTTTGATGGTCCATTTGAGTATTAGTAGACTGTCTGTTTAATTTCTGTTGATACTGCTTCTTCAACAGACATTTAACTGACTATAAGAAACTTTGCAAGTACATGTCAACTTACACTAACCCTAACCCCAACCTAACAGTCTACTTATAATCTAATGAGATTTAGTTGGCATGTAGATGCAATGTAACGTAAAATCAGCAAACGGACCATCAAAGTAAAGTGTGACCAAACGTTTTTTTGGTTTTGTAATCTGTATGAACCGAATGCGAGGTACAGTTCGCCCTGTCAAACACACATTACATGACAGAAGTTACTCAAATGCCCACAAACTTGTAAACAAAGAGTCGCTGACATTTCTGGAGGAGATTCGCCATCAAGACCAAGTTGTGAATTACTTTTGAAGACCAGCGTGTTCAGGCGAAGCGTTGTTTAGAGGATTATAATGTGTGGAATGGCCAGAAATGAGATTGGTGTCATGATCTCTTACGTTTTGAATGTGCATGTGCATTAGCACAGGTAACCTGAAAAAATGCTGATTTGTTTGATTCAGATGTTTAGAAAGAAACCTGTAAGACAGTTGTTGTTTTGTTTTATTTGTTATTCCAAATATGTAATGTAATCATAAGCTTGGCAAACAGTTTTGAAGATTTATATGTTTCCCCATTCAGACAGAATGCCCAAGCATACTCCCCAGGAGGTGTTTCTAAGATGGCCGTCGAGTGAATGACTTGCCTTAAAGGGACTTTACTAAAAGTGCTACTTACAGACTCTGCGATTGGCTGAATGGATTCAAAAATGGTAAAAGTCAGCAGTTTAACTCTAGGTAGGTTTACATGAGCCTATTTTCAAAGAAAAATAAAAGTGGAGTGTTCTTTTACGGTGAAATACATCATCTAAGCATCTGTGTAATGAATAAATGCAGCAACAGGGAGCTTGATCTACTGTTGGATGATAGAACTAATAGCTCAGACATTTGAAAATGACAGGTGATATTACCTTTCAGCAAAGATTGTCCAGAGCCGTGGAATGAGAGGACATAGAGATCCGATTAGACTGATTACCTCATCGTTGTTTAGAGTGGTGGGAAGACAGTGAACTTCATTTCACTGGATGACTGCAGGCACTGTGATGGAAGGCTAATCAATTGATAGATTACGCAACTGATACGAGTGCTGTGCTGGAGCCGTGAGTGACTCTGAGTGGGATTACTGTGCCCTCAATGGACTGAATGAATGAGAACTAATGGCCACTGGGGTCGCTGACATTGATATCTGTTTGTCAGAGAACCAGAATGTCAGACATCGCAAGCAGGCTTGTAGAGTCGGATTTGTCTAGGATTTCACATTATAGCATGTGTTGTAATACATCATTCTAGTCAACTGGACATTTTTTTCTCTTTGTTTCTCCATAGTCTCTGCTCTCATCCAAGTGACAGTTGTGGATTGATGGTGAAGATTCCTCTACATTTAACCTCGTTGGGCAACATAGAAGCAGCGACAGTCTAGAGGGGACGTCTGAAAGTAAGACCACGGGTTGGTGGAGTTAACATTTTGAGCTGGAAGGATGAAATGTTTTAAAGGAGGCCATTGTTTATACCTGGTATGTCTCAGGTGGTCCAATCACAAGTTCCCATCAATGACAGATACAATTAAAGACAAAGTAATTATTAATTATTAGTAATTATAATAGTAATTATTAACACATGTATTTAAAACACAAATATAATAGTTTTAACAACTTATTTCTAATAACTAATTTATTTTGTCTTTGCCATGATGGCAGTACATACTATTTTACTTTTTTTTTTTTTTTTTTTTTTTTTTAATACTTAACAAGCATTTACCACAAGAAATAAAGTGTTTTTAAAACAGACATTTTGGTTGATGGTTTGGGCAAAAACTTTTTTTGTTGCATGGAATATATACTGATTATCACGTGTCATTGTATGTAGTTATAGAATATCCGCTTAATAATCAGTGTCAGTGTCAATCTTACATACTTCAACCAAACTAAACAAAGAAAAATATATAATAGAAAACAGTGTGCTTTTTCAAACATTTCTTAAGCGATATTTAATGGATTAAAGAAATTGTACCATTTTTTCCGATAATATTTTTTTTCTTATGTATACAATATATGCAGGTAAAGTCTTTATTATAAACATCATTTGGGAAATGATGATCACAGAAGGGCTAATCATTTTGACTTCAACTGTATATAACACAACGACAGGGGTGTCCAAACTACTTCTGGAGGAAAAGCAGAGTCTAAACTCTGCTCCTAAAGGGCTGACATTTTGTAAACAAACTTCCATTCATAAGCATGTGAATGTGACAGGCCAGAAACGCAAGCTTGTGTGACAAGTTTTGCATGTCACTGTGTTGGAAAGTTCAAGCTTGCTCAACTCTGACCTGCAAAATTGCATCATGTTTATGAATTCCACATGCTCAAACTCTAGTTTGACTGCGGATTAGCTGTTTCAGGTGTGTTTAATCACAGACTATAGCGGGTCACACACTGGATGCGCCGCTCAGCGCCGCAACATGGCGCGCACATTACAGTTGGAAGCATCGCACACCAGACGCGCACATTCGCCTGTTATTTTAAATGAAACCATTCAGATAGTGTTATGTGGCGTGGTAGAAAAATAAACACTGTCCTGAGTCGAAGCTGGGTGCCGTGGACAGCTGCCGACAGCCGCCGACTTGTGGCGTCGTTGTGTGTACCCTGATAAAAATCTATGTTTAGAATTCTAAAATGGGGCAGCACGGTGGTTCAGTTGGTAGCGCTCTCGCCTCACAGCAAGAAAGTCACTAGTTCGAGCCTCGGTGGGGTCAGCTGGCATTTCTGTGTGGATTTTGCATGTTCTCCCCGTATTTGCGTAGGTTTCCTCCGGGTGCTCCCGTTTTCCCCACAAGTCCAAAGACATGCGCTATAGGTGAGCAAAATTGTCCATAGTGTATGAGTGTTAATAGAAGTGTATCAGTGTTTCCAGTGATGGATTGCAGCTGGAAGGGCATCCGCTGCGTAAAACATATGCTGGATAAGTTGGTGGTTCACTCCGCTGTGGAGACCCCAGATTAATAAGGGGATTAAGCCGAAAAGAAAATGAATGAATTCTAAAATACATTGTGCTGTGTGGTGCGTCACTGAGCAGCGTATTCAGTATGTGACCCCATTAAGTCACTCGTATAGTTTTGTATGGGCAAAATTGTAACGATCAATATGGCGAATAAAGCCCCATCTTCCAGTACAGGCGCCAATCACTGATCGCTATAGACTGAAGATTCTCCAAGGGAGGGGCTTGAACCAAATGTTTTTGGCAGATTTTGTGTGATTCAAATAAAACTAAAGAGACAGTTGTTGTTTGTTGTTGTTTTTCTTGGTGATTCCAAACAAGAAATATAATCGTAAGCTTAGCAAGAACTTTTGGAGAACTTGATGTTTCCCCATTCAAACAGAGGCATTTCAAGATGGTTGCTGAAATGACTTAAAGCAGGGTTGTCAAACTCAGTTCCTGGAGGGCCGCAGCCCTGCATAGTTTAGTTGCAACACTACTTCAACATACTTACCTGTAGGTTTTCAAACAAGACTGGAGGACTCAATTAGTTTGATCAGGTTTGTTTAATTAGGGTTGAAACTAAACTGTGCAAAGCATCGGTCCTCCAGGACACCTAAGGGGATGTTGGTTTAATTAGGGATGGAACTAAACTCTGGAGGACAGTGGAATGGGTTCCAGGAACAGGTTTGAATACCCCTGCTGCCAACACATCCTATTCTAGAGAATCCTACTCCTGGACAGTCATTGTCTATTATAGGTAGTGTATCTCCAACTCTAAACACACCTGAACTTGCTAATCACTGTCTTCAAGAAGGCAGCTATTTTGGAGAAGGTGCTAAATTTTGCAGAATTGTTTATTAACCTTGCTCCTCGGACCCACTGTCCTGCAAAGTTTGGTTGAGACCTTTATGAGTACATCTGCCCCTCCCATATTCAAATAATCCTGAAAAGCTTGGCTAGTTGCTTCAGATGTTTGTGATTAGGGTTGGAGATAGACTCTGCAGGATATTGGGTCCTCAGGAGAAGGGTTGAACACTTACATTTTGCAGGAAGGTCACCCTTCAGGAGTAGGATTGGACATCCCTGGTGCTATTTCCCAAGCCCCCTTATTTTATTTGGCCAGAAATGCAGTGTGGTGACAGATTTTTCTTCTCTCTCTCTGCTTTGACTTCAACAGTTACTATAGTCCTGCAGAGCCTTTGTGCGTAATGAGGTAGTAAGGGAGTCTTCACTGTCAGTCTACAACTGCTCAGACCATTTGTATACAGAACTAAAATGTGTTCAGCTACAAAGAAACACAGTTGCTCAGCGTAATTTACAGGAACATTTTATTGTTATCTAAAATAAACATAAGACAATTGCCTGAAGTACTGTAGCACAGAATTGTAAATTATGGCACATTGATTTACATAAACTCCTGACAGGTGGCACCAACAGGCCACCAGGCAACAACATCTATGCATTCTAAAACTGTTCCACCAAATCATACATTCATCCATGTTCATCCAAGTCTCCTCTACACCCCTGCTGATTTGCCTTGAACCATCCCTCCCGCTTGGCTACTGTGGAAAACATCCCCCTCCCTTCACTCAACCCCGCTATTCCTCTAGCCTCACGGTAGATGTGATGACAGTGGTGTCAGCACGGGTCACAGTGATACACAGAGCCTGTTCACACCAAGCTGCCAATTCCTATTCTTTCTCCTTTTCTTCCTCCTCTCCTGTCGCTAGTTTTATGGCTAGGTTCACAGGGTCCAAATTCCTGCCCATCAGCAGCTCCACTTATGGCTCATAGGTGTGGGGTTTCTACCTCTCTCAGCTTATGGACTCACTATGTGTGATCTCCAAAGCCAAACTCCAATAAAATTGTGCTTCTTTTGGGCACATACAATACATTTTACCTAATTTCATTAGGTTTCACCTTGTTTAATATTTAATAGAGTTACTCTTAACAAGAGTTTAATGCATTCTACATTAAGTTAGTTCACCCAAAAATGTAATTTCTGATATTAATTACTTAGCCTTGTGTCATTCCAATCCCGAGACCTTCATTCATTTTCACAACACAAATTAAGGTATGTTACAGTATATGAAATCTGACAGCTTTCTTATCCTCCAAAGACACCAATGGTCTTGAGAAAAAGAACCTAAAACCTTGTCCAAACATTCCATGTCTTTAGTGGTTCAACTTTATTAATGCTAATCTTTTGTTTACCTTCCTTTTGAACACCTAGGTCTTCTGCATCAGGTCAGGGTGCAAGTTTATTATGGACAAATGAAGCCTGCATGTTACACTGTACTGACTCTAATGGCGTACTGTCCATAGAAAATGTGCACCCTGACCTGATTCTGAGGACAAAAACACACAAAAGTGTTCTGCTTCATTTGATTACAGTTAAACTACAAAAGTCGACAAAGTATTTTGACATTTTTGATTCCTTTTCAAGAATGTCTCTGGACCTTTCCTGTCTATGGAGGATGAGAGAACTCCTGGATTTCATTCATTCATTCAATCGTTCATTCATTTTCTTTTCGGCTTAGTTATCCAGCGGATGTAACCCATCACTGGGGAATACCCATACACTTTCATTCACACACATACACTACGGACAATTTTAGCTTTCCCAATTCACCTATGCCGCATGTTTTTGGACTTGTGGGGGAAACTGGAGCACGCAGAGAAGACGAGGAGAATGCCAACACAGGGAGAACATGCAAACAGAAATACCAACTGATCCAGCCGAGGCTGGAACCTGCGACCTCCTTGCTGTGAGGCGACAGCACTACCTTCTGCGCCACCGCATTGCCTCTCCTGGAATTTATGTAGAATATATTTCATTTGTGTTCTGAATATGAACAAACATCTCAGACGATTGGAACATTGAGTATTTTCATTTTTGGGGTGAACTAATCCAACCCTTAATCTTAGGGTTATCTTACTCAATTAGAAAATCATATGTGCTTTTTTTCCCCTTTTTCAGAAATGGTTTATGATTAAGAGTAAGCCAACATTTCTGGCCAGTTGGATCATCAGAAGCACAGAATATGTTAATCTGAAAACAAAGCAGTTCAATGGCTAATTTGTTTTATAACTAACAGCTATCTACTCTCCAATCCTAAATTGTATAGTATCGAAGACAATTTACAGTGCTTAACTTTCGTTTGTTATTGTGGATACTGTGTGTAACCCATTGGTCCTACTGCACCCAACCCACGCTGAGCTGGGATCAAACCAGCGATTCTTTGCATGGGAGTCGGTTGCTCTAACAAGGAGGCTATAGACCATATCCTCTAGCGTCTGTTTCTAGAGCACCTTTAGAGGTCAGAGGAGTGAGATTTACCTGCATAGCACTTTGCTAGCTGGCCACTGTAACACTCACCGCCTTAAACCTCACTCCCATCCCGGATGAGCACCCAAGTGTAAGCTACCAGTCCTATTGCACTCATCCCGTTCTGAGCTACACTGAAAAAAGTGTTGCATGCAAAACTGTTGCAAATCATTTATTTGTGTTGAATTTAAACAAACAAATTAAACGGAGCAATGTTCAACTTAATTTGTTTGTTTAAATTCACCCCAAATAAATTGTTTACAACTACTTAACGTAAAAAAATTGAGTAAATCCAAGGAATCAACTTTGAATCATTTTTTTTCAGTGTAGGATCAAACCAGCGATTCTTCGCATGGGAGTTGGTTGCTCCAAAAAGGAGGCTAAAGACCATGGCCACTAGTTTATGTTGCTAGAGCACCTTTTGAGGTCAGAGGAGTGAGGTTTACCTGCATAGCACTTCACTAGCAGGCCTCCATTACACTTACTGCCCTAAACCTCACTCCCATACCGGACGAGCCTCCAAGTGTAACCCACTGGTTCTATTGCACCCATCCCGTTCAGAGCTGGGATCAAACTGCCGATTCTTCACATGGGAGTTGGTTGCTCTAAACAGGAGACTAAAGACCATGGCCTCTAGTATATGTCCATCTTTTGAGGTCAGAGAAGTGAGGTTTACCTGCATAGCACTTCACTTGCTGGCCTCCGTTACTTGTTTCACACTATTAATTAAGAAGAAGTGTTTCCTGAGGTTATGAAACTCTAATAGGACAGCTTTTGCAGTGCTGAAAATGTACAGTGTGTACAGTAATGTGAAATGACATAACCCAGGATTCCATCTACCCAGGCTTTCATCTAGATTCATC
>NC_079451.1:16326342-16341342 GCF_903798145.1 Danio aesculapii
TTTGTTTTTAATTCCATTTGGACAAGGCATGCTCATGTTTTTTTTACAGTTAATATTTCAATAATGATTTTGTCTTCCCTAACCCACATATTTTAGGACCACTGGAAGATGAGTTTGTAGCTGAATATTATTTTTGTTTATAAACATGGATGACATCAATACTACTACTACTACTAGTAAAAAGAAGAAGAAGAAGAAGTAGTAGTAGCAGTAGCAGTGGTAGTAGTGGAAGAAGAATATTACTTTTTTATTTTTTATAATGAGACTCTATAATGAGATGCAAAAGCTCCCCTGCATTTTTCACGCTCTTGAACTTAATTTCCCTGTTTGTGTGTTTACATACTTTCCTTAGTTCCGCAGATGTGCTAACACTACTTCTTTGTTGTAATAATAATTCGGCTTGGTTGTTTGGGAAAAGAAGGAGAGTGTGTAAGAAAAAAAAAAAAAGGGGACAATCCAGACAACCAACAAATCATTTTGAAAATGTTAATGAGAAACAAAGAGACAAAAAAAGAGGAGATGAAACACAGGCTGCCCATACAAATTACTGTAATAAGCAGATCTACATTAAGGCTGCATAATATCCCCGACTGCATGGCTTATCACGAAGAAAAGCACCCGAAACGTCTATCTGGAGTGATTCTGAATTAATGTCTCATTACTCTTAAGCATCATCATTTTTGGATTTCATATCAAAATGGCAGCAAATTACACAGTAATTAGATATTTTGAGGGGGAAGAATTGCTTCTGGCGATAGATAAAATTACATCTCGGCTCAATGGGATGTGCACTGATGTTGCCTGGAGAAGACACCAGCTATCAATCGTTGGACTTAAAGTGTGTGTGAATGCGTATGTGTGTAAGGGTGACCTCACTCTATGAGCTCAGAGCAGCAGGCATGCTTTACTGCTGCCACTTTATAGAGTCAAACCACATTTCTGCTCTGCAGCTGCTCTGAACTGATCACAAACTCACGACGCCCAGAACATTTACAACAGCCTGGATATGTCATGTAGGAAGCTCTAGGCATCTGGTGTCCATCTATGTTGTTATGGATGCTTCCAAATTAGAGTTTTTTTGCATGTAGTGTTTTGATTACACTCTTAAAGAATAGTAATAAAAGAAATGGTTATGGAAAATTATGCAGTTCTTGGGTAACCACAGTTTGTAAAAGTTGACCTATACTGTATATAGAGTTAAAATTATATACCTGCACATATGTAACATAATTTTTTTTAAATATATTATATTCAACAGGAAAAGACTCTTAAAATATTGAAATTATTTTAGGTCTAAAAAATAATTTTGTACTTGTACTTGTACATGCTTGTCATTGTGATCGTCGTACTGATTAGTAAACTTTAAGGTTAATTGTAATTCAATTGGAATTGTAATGCTGCTATAGCCAAACCTTTGGTCATTCATGCCAATGCCAGTCGTCAGTTTCAAAGGTGCCAGCAGCGAAAATTGTGGACTATGTGAAACATGTATAGTTCTCCGATGAGTCCTTCCTCACTGTCTTTCCCAAGTCCTGAAAAGTTACAGTGTGGAGAAGCCCCAAAGAAGCGTACCACCTAGACTGTTGCCTGCCCAGAGTGAAGCATGGAGGTGGAAAAGTGATGGTTTGGGCTGTAATATCATGGCATTCCCTAGCCCCAATACTTGTGCTAGATGGGCAGGCCATTGCCAAGGACTACCAGTGCACCCAATGGTTCAAAAATTGTATCCTGATGGCAGTGCCGTGTATCAGGATGATAATGCACCAGTACACACAGCAAAACTGGTGACAGAGTAACTTGATGAACATGAACATGAAAATGAAGTTGAACATCTTCCATGGCCTGCAGAGTCACTCTAAATATTATTGAGACACTTTGGGGTGTTTTGGAGGAGTGAGCATCACAGCTCACGTAGTGACATGGCCACTATTCCACAAGAAGAATGGCTCAAAATCCCTCTGGCCATTGTGCAGGACTTGTATTTGTCATTCCCAAAACAAATTGATACTGTATTGTCCGCAAAATGAGGCCCTGCACCATACTAATGAAATCCAGGCATTTAACTTTTATTTTCCAACCCCTGTGTATGTATATATATATATATATATATATATATATATATATATATATATATATATATATATATATATATATATATAAGTTACTATTACTCAATCAATGACAAGTTACATTTGGTATATAGTACATTTTAGGCTCAGACTGAACAAGTTTTTTTTTTTTTTTTTTGTAGTTATTGAAAAAAGGTCTTGCTTGCGTTTCACCTCCTAATCATCCTATTTATATGTGACTCAGAAGGTTGAACCCCTCAGCAATACTTGAAAATACTTACCTCAATCTACAAATAATTATGAGTCCTCCTCACTGAGGGCAAATGTGACTATTACGTGTCATACTGCTACATAATGAAGCATGAAGGCTGGAGATGCGAGGAGCATCTGCAGAGTCATAGACTGATGGGGATCTCATTTCCTAGCAGACCCTTGGGGCCCCAGAAGCACATCTGAGGCCCTGCCCACTCAACATCCATCTCGCCCTCCACCCGCGTCTGTCCATGCTCTGTCAGGTTCGCGGATTGTGTGCCATCAGCGGCCAAACCGTGTGCCGATGCCACTGAGCCCCGTGACAAGAGGCAAGGAGAGTGGTTTGGCAGAGGACACTATATTGCCATTACAATGACATCCTGTCTTATGAAAGGTGGCGTCACAAACAGGACTCAACCGTTAAAGATCAAATATTCAGTATGCAAGGTTAGCTTTGAAAAAAATGAATTAAATTCTGATAATTCAAAGCTTTATTGTCCTCTGACTGTGTCTCCCCATCTGCCTTAGTCCCTCTAGGAATACCGTGTGCTATTTCAATTAACTCCAGGTTAAATGAACATCAGCAGATTCAGGGGATGAGGGAAACATGTGACAGTTTTTTTGGTTTTGATGAAGTTAAAGACAGCATTACCCTGGGCAAAACTAATTAGAATTGTTAATGCGCCTACCACACCCCCTTTTGAAAAGTCTCGAAATGAGTCCCCGCACTTTTTCTCCCATTATTTATTCTTTCATGTTGACACTTTCTAATTTCCAAGATCTGGGGATGATTAAATTAAGACCATTAATATGGTGAGCGAGTCCCATCGCCGACAATCACGGGCACCCACAGCATGTATTTAAATATAGATTTAATATCTAGGACTGCAGAGAGAGAGAGTGTTTTCATCAGTGGACTAAAGTGCTTAGTGTGCAGTTCGGGGAGACGTGCTCCTAAACATCAAAAATACATTTCCACAAAAAGGAGGAGGGATTTCGTCTTTAATGAGAAGTCGAATCCCAGCTCCAGTCATCCTCCACCTTTCTGGCTGCATTAGGCGGGGAGCGTGCAGAAATATCCACGCAAATTTAATTATGCTCATATTAAAGGAGGCTCTGACAGGGGAGGTAGCTGTGCTGCATGGATGAGAGCCTCCTAGTCGTTCTGGTGCAGTGGCTCATCCTGGATTGATGGTTTAAAATATGTGTGAAATCAAAATTTGCAATGTTTACAATTGAACTGGTCAATAATTCATCATAGTTAATCCACTGTGAATCAAAATAATGTTGGTAATCTACAATCAAAGCCGCTTTTGGAGTGATGATCCTTCTCTGTTGATGACTAAGGCCCCATTTACACTGCCAGTTAAATGTGACCCAATTCCAATGTTTTTGCTCATATGTGACACAGATCAGATCTGTTCTATAATTGTGTAAACACACAAAAAAAAAAAAAAACAAATGCATTTGGATAATCAGAGATCGGTTTCAGGCCTCCTTCATAAAGAAATCAGATATCGGATATGTGACAATAGCGACTATCATATAAACAGGTAGATCAGACTTATTGAGCCATTTCGTTTTGTATTAAAATTGCAACAATGTGGTTTGATGACGTAGAAGGACCGACGCGGTAAACAACAACAGCAGAGGAAACATGGAGGAGGAAAGTGGTGGAGGACACCATATATAAACCATAGGCGCATGCTAAGATGACAGCCCTTTCCGTCCTCCTCCGTGGCTAGTGTGGTGCAGATGCTAGAACCCGCCTTTACGCATGCGCAATGTCGTAAATTGTATGGCAAGTGTAAACACATGAATCTGATATGGGTCACATTTAGAAGAACGTGTAAACGAAATCTGATATAAGCAACAAATCAGAATTGGGCATCAAGACGTGACAGCGTAAACGTGACCTTAGAGATGCACCAATTGAAATTTTATATGCTGATTCCAGTTTTGTACAAACAATCTCCATCAGAATTTCATCATGCATGGGGTCTCCATGTAAGCTGCGTGTGTGACAGGGTTTGGGGAAAAAGTTTTATGTGGCTGTGTGTGTAAGCGTGGAAAATATAAATGTTGATGAACGAGTAAAGCCTAGTGGTTTGAAGATTGGTGGCAGTAGTAGTAAACTTATTAATTAATTAATTAGTATTGTGGGGCTGCACTGTGATACTAAAATAAATTATTTTAAATGTCAGATGATTTGCGTTAAATATTTTGTATGAATATAAACTACTCTTATTCTGAATTACATTTTAGGTGTATTCTCTAAACCATGGTAAAAATATACAATAGTTCTTTTTTCTATACAGTGGTCTCTCGCCATAACGTGTTCACTTTTTCACTCGCAGTTTTTTTAATGCATTTTGACATGCTTTTTTTTTTTTTCAGCGCATTGTGCTCTGCGTCCTGATTAGCACATTGTTTTCTGCAACCTGATTGGCTGTAGATCATTGTCAATCAATCTCCTCCATGCTGTGTCTCCTGTACAGTACAGAATGCGTTCAGCTTGACAAATTGACAAATCTTTGATAGCTAGCAGTGTGACTCTGAAGTGCTGTACTCAAGAGCAGATTTAGTGATTTTGGGGCACTAAGCAATTCCAGCCATGGGGCCCAAAGTTTGTACTTTAATTAATTTGTTTTGCTGTTTTGTCTTTCTTATATCGCTCAATGTTCTTATTTTGTCTTAACGCAAAATAACAACAACATGTAAAGCATCTTGTAAAACTTTTTAGATGATTTTGTCACCTTGGATTTGTAAGGTTCTGTCTGTGATCTGAATAATTTTGAGATATTGAGCTTCAAAGTTTTTGCATTTCATATAGCAAACAGTATGTGTGTAACATTTGTTTTTTAAATTAAAAGTCTTAAAATGTCAATGACTTATAAAAAAAACATCCCATGATGTTAATAAGTTGTCATTTAATAAGAATATGTCAATAACTCAATTTTGACAAAAAATGTGAGTTAGAATCTTATAATTCTTTTTAAATCTTAAAATGAAATCACAACAAATTAATATATAAAAAATGTTTTATAGTTTTAATTATGTTTTAATTAAATATTTTTTTGTTGTTGTTTTTTATTTATTTTTTATTTTTAAACAAAATCTTTGCCTAATTTGACTGGTGGACTGTTCCATGATTGAGAGTGGGACAAAATTAAACTTTAATGTTTTAGACCCTCGTCTTACAAAATATGATAGAAAATGATGTTATATATAATTTAGAGGTATAATTTATACTTCTAGGTATTTATTTGGGGGCCCTCAGATTTGCTGGGTCCCAAAGCAGCCACTTACCTTGTTTACTAGTTAAATTTAAATACTGTTTGTTTGCAAGTTTTCTCCCCAACAATAATGTCCCATAATGTCAACAAAACAGTCTACACCATCAAAGGCACCCATGGTAGTACCCAAAAGGAAGATGCTAACCATCGCACAAAAAAGTTGGACTTCTGCACATGCTAAAGAAAGGTAGAAGTCATGCGGGTGTTTAAACAAGAGACAAAAGTGTGAACATGTTAATACCTGTCTGAGAAAATAGTGTGGTTTTACAGCCTTAAAACGTCTATAATAATTGTAAAAAAATAAAGCAGACTACTTTGCAGATTTCACCTATTATGGGCTATTTTTAGAATGTAATTACCACGATTAACTGGGGACCACTGTATATAATTATTTAAAAAATTTCTTCTATTTTAACAACAAAATTGTGTGCATCAATGAACGGACCAGCTAAAATTGCCAAAATGACTGGCCGTCAGGCTGTGATGATCTGGAAAAAATCACCCAATTTCTGTTCCTGGCCAGCTGATCGAAGCTTTTCTTGTTTGACAACTTCAGCCACAATATTTTTAACCACGCCATACTTATCCTTAATTTGCATTTTAACAGCAGAGCTCTGCCCCTGACAACTGAAGAGATCTCTGCAACAACACTCGGGTGAATTTCAGCTCAGCAGAACTGAACCTGCAAGACATTTTATTACAGATCAATACAGCTAAAATAACGTGTTAGCGTCCACAGAAGACCTGCAATGTGTCTCCCAGAAAGCAGAATAAATATTATGTGGAAAACGCTGTTATTGAAGTGGTACAAAATTCTAGAATGGTGGAATGGGGAAATAATGCTGGCTTTGACACCAGTACTGTTTGTAAAATGCTTGATGGCAAAATGGCAGGTATCAAATTGCAGTCAGGAAGCCTTTGCCCTCTGCCTTTATGGTGTCCGTGAGAAATACGTCGAATATTTTGAAAAGTGATGCTGATTTGAGACATGGCAAAATGGTCTATAATGGCTGTATTCTCACAGCAAATATAACTTCTAGTAGCTAGCGCATACATGTCCTTGTGTGGCTCATGGGTGACTTGAATTCAAACCCATTGATCTTATGAATCGTGACGTAATTAAAACAGGAAAGATCTGTTAATTTAACTAATTTAACTTTAATAAAGCTCAATCTGACAAGCTTTATTTTTTATTGTTTACTATTTAATAAATGTACAAAAAAAAACATCACATGTGTTTCCAAAGGTTTAAAGCAGGCATGTCCAAGCTCGGTCCTGGAGGGCCGGTGTCCTGCAAAGTTTAGTTCCAACCCCAATCAGACACACCTGGGCTAGCTAATCAAGCACTTACTAGGCTTTCTAGAAACATCCGTGCAGGTGTGTTGAGTTAAGTTGGAGCTAAAATCTGCAGGACACCGGCCCTCCAGGACCGAGTTTTGACACCCCTGGTTTAAAGTATGATCACATATAATGAATGAAGTCCAGTCATTTCAAAAGCATTCAAGACCATGAATACATTTTTTACAAATATTCTAAGCACATATTTTGGCAATTTGACCCACAGAAAGCAGTTTAATTTCTATTTGAGCTGAGCTTCATAAAGGATTATTACTACACTATTGTTGTCAATTTTAGATCTTCATAGACATTCTTTTTTTGAGGAACATAAGGAAATATAACTTGAATAATTTAGACAACTAAAGCATTTTAGTTACAGTAGACTTCTACTTTAATGCCAATTTTGCATGTAATGTTTTATTTCAGTAGATTTTTGCTGACATAAATTTGGGGTAATATTATTGTGGAGCGATGCAGAGGCACAGTGGGTAGTGCTATCGCCTCACAGCAAGAAGGTCACTGGTTTGAGCTCCTCCTGGGTCAGTTGGCATTTCTGTGTGGAATTTGCATGTTCTCCACTTGTTCGCATAGGCTTCCTCAAGGTGCTCCGGTTTCCCAACACAGTCCAAAGACATGTGCTGTAGGTGAATTGGGTAAACTAAATTGACCGTAGTGAATGTGGTATGTCCTGGTCCTTCAGATTTGGAGTTGAGCACCAATATGATGTGGCTAAATATCAACTTCGATATAAATGGCCCTGAGAGTAAGTAAGTAAGTAATATCATAGTCCTAATATAGCCCATAATATAGCTGTCACGACTTGGCTCACTTCACACTCAACATAAATGCACTGGATCGCAGGAATTATCAAAACACGTATTTATGTACATAACACTCACTGGAAACACAGGAACATCGACACAGGAATCATGGGGTAAATAAACATTGGAATTCCGTGTTAGATTTACTTTCAATACCGGACAAGGGACTAAACCAAACTAAGGGGTATAAATACACATGAACTACCCAGGAAAAACACAGGAGCACATGAGACACATTGAGAAGTCATGCTGCAAACATAATCACCTGGAACACAGCACAGACCCTGACAATAGCTACTGTACAGGAACAAAGTTGCTTGTTTATTATGCCAGAATAAGAGTACAGTTCCTAGTAATATCAACAGCTTATAATTTCCCATTGGTCTTAGTACACATTTTATTATATTATTATGATAAATTCTACAACTACAGAAGTGTCAAGCATAAAATGGGAAAATTATCGAAACTCTTTTGGTGATTTTTTTTAAGTGAGGTGTTAATAGTCTGATTTGGATTTGATTCAATTAGAACTTGTGGAGCTATGCATCAATGGATTTGCTCTTCAGTGTTTGGACTTTCAGCAGTGAAAATTAAACCACACTGCAATGAGTTAAACTGAACTTCAACTCTAAAAACTGGACTGAAGCAGTTTTAATTTATTAGAACTTTTTTGTTAAGCTGCTTTGGCACACTCTACATTGTAAGAGCACTAAATAAATAAACATGAATTGAACTGAATTGAATTCAATGATAAAATGCAAAGCTAAGCTAAAAGTGCTCCCATCAGATGTTGAGATCAGCTAAATGGATTGAGTGGACTAATTCTGGACTAATTCTTCACACTGTCTTAATTAGCTTTGTGTTTGCTTTATTTGTTTAATTGTACCATACCATACCAGTCTTAAACAGAGGCATATAGAAAACACAATTTAATTAATGAATGTACAAGCACACACTCACCCTCTGTCTGCAGTGAGTTAATTTGATGACAGCATTCACCTGGACATCATTACAGTGAATAATTTCCACTGCGTCTCTGTGTTAAAGCTCCTGGAAAAAAATCCATTACAGAAGAATATACGCAGAAAACTCTCATTTAGGAAGACAGCGGGGATTTTTCAGTCAGCCGGTAGCTGACAGTACATCAACACATTCCTGAATATGCAGTTTGATATTCATAATCTGCCCAGCAGTGGGGCTGTTGTGGCCAGTTTTAATCTCAAAAGCTGTTGTTTGCGGTGAGCTGATGTGTTCATTGTGGCTCACACTGGGAAATTCCCTCGAATTGAAGAATTTCTCAACCACCTTATTTGCATGTAACTGAGATTAAACTGTTTTTCATGTACGCCATCAAAAGAAATCAATGCACTCCACAAAGGAATGAACAACATGCGTTATTCAGGCTTACATCAGTCTGTTTGTTCACTGGGAGGAACCGCATGGCCTTATGAATAGAAATTAATGTATGTTTTGCAGAGCTAAATAGCCCATAATTACACAATTACCCTCTGATGGGGAAGGTACGCAGCATTTACACCAACACCATTTCGGTTTGCTGCAAGGTATCCCTTTAAAATTACTTTGTAAACAAGGAAAAGGCACACAGATATTACTTCATAAGGTATGAAAGTAGTGGCTTTATGATTATACATACCATTCTGATGATATTACAATATAATAACAGATGTAGTGTGGAATGGACAATTATGACACAGTCTACCAGAACTGGACTATTTTTTTTAAATCATAATTTGTAGGAAGCTCATACATTCTACTTTTATTTTTTTCTTCATGCATGTTTTATGTCTTTGCCCATTTCTATTCATCTGAAGATTGACGTCTGCCTGTTTAGAATTGCCGGTTTAATTGCAGTCAGCACAGGTACGACTAATGTCGACTTTCTCTTTTCTCATTTGCCTCAAGTGTCTATTTTCTCTCTCTCTAGTTGAAAGTAATGAAATAATACAGTGGCGTTTGAATTGGTGTGACCACTCAGACGGCTCTTCGGTTCCCAAATACAATTATGCAGTAAGTATGATGCTCGGTGATAGACAAAACAGCAGGAGCTCATGAATATGCATGAAATGTCTTGGAATATAAATTAACAGGGCCTGGCCTCTCAGCTGACCCACTTAGACTGTCAATTACCATTCTGACAGGATGTCTGTGATAGGAAAAAAACACAATCATTCTTAGCATTCGCCATTTACTAATTTACCTGCACATATGGGATCATTTAAATATCCTCAAACGGGCATAAGGAATGACTTTGGTGGGTGAGCTCTACATTTGAATGAGATATAAATACAAATAAGGTGAAAACTTTGACAAATAAGGTGAAAACTTTGACAAGTAGGTTTCCTGACAAGAATATTATATATTCACAAAGGAGTGGGTAAGTAATAGAGTTATCCTAAAGAAAACTCTGACCACTGGAGTTCAACTTTTACTGGGATTGAAACTGGTACCTCCAGTATGGGAGGTAGGCTTGCAGCTGAGACCTCTAAAGACTGCAGCCTCTAGCATCAGATGCCTCTTGAGGTGGCTACTACTAGCTGTCCTCTGTTACACTCACCTGCCCAAACCTTAATCACATCCGAGACATGTCACAAATTTAACTTCGGTTCAACATGCTCGGCCTCGAGTGACATTTCGGGGATGGAAGCAAGGCTGTAAAAACTACAGTCTCTTGCAGCAGTGCAAGTCTAATCCACATCTTGAGGCCAATGGAGTTAGGTTTACTCACATAACTCTCACTAACTGCCTTTTATCATGCAACTACTTGTTTGGAAAGTGGCCCATGAATTATTCACATTACACAAGTAAAATGGGTTGCAAAAGGAAATTCAGGATGAATTAAAATGAATAATATAAAATGAAACCTTGGACATATCATAATATCAGCAAACTGGTACACTGTTTAAGAGGACAAATCCTGGACTATTAAAGTGCAAGAACTTTCTAAAAATGTCAACAGCAATGCAGTGTATATTGAACCTGGTGACTGTCTCTTTACAATGCAAATGATTACAGTGCTGTGTGGGTAATGGAGAGCAGACTATTCAGATGTCTGCTACATTATCAGCACTCATTGTAGGTATTCTGTGTGATTATGTGTGCAGGTGGGTGGAGAAGAAACACAACACAAGCCTCTATGTCTCTGTTTGTCACGCTTCAAATATGTGTGCACATGTATGTGCTTATATTTTGGTGACGCAGTGCTGCTTGGTTGATGTACTAAGTTTTTTTTCTTTTCTTTTCTGTGTGACACAGCCTGGCAGAGAACCAAATGAACTTTGACACTGTGGTTTTCTTCAAATGCAAAGCAGTTAGTCTTCAAAAGGAGAAAGCGAAAAGCAGTTTTGGCTTAAAGCCAAGGGTTGGGCACCATGCGTACCAGTTTAAGCTTCTTGGATTAGGTGACCTAGGTGTATAAATGAGTTTTTGTGCTCTAGGCTATAAAAATGTAGACCAGGTAAGAACCAGTGATGAATAATACAGGTGCCTGTTAAATTTTCCGAAATAGTGTTTTGCCAGGTGCAGAGAAGCTGATGGAGTTTCAAATGAAAGTTTAGGAAGACTGTGTTCACATAATCCTGCCAATCACAACAGAACAAGACTAAAATAACAGCTGTTTAACTCACCTCATTCTGACAATTCTCCGCTAATTTGCATCAGGTAAGAAAAAACACCTGCATTTATTAATACTTATAACTGGTGGAGAAAATATGTACGCCATCCAAACCTAAACAGGTCTACACTTGATATCCCAGAAGGAGCTTTTCACATGTATATAACTTCACAATCTGGCAGCAAACACAAGTGAGGAAAATCAATAACCATCCAAGACTCTTGAGGACCTGCTCAATGCCCAGTCCCACAAACCTATCAAATCATTGCAATCTTGTTCTCTGCCTAGTGACAACCATCCCTCCCTCCTTACCCCATCCCGTCCCCTCCTTCGGCCTTGCTGGGACTCTGTTAGCATTGTTAATGGGCATTGTTGCTGAATGAGGACCTCTGCTCCTCTCTCTACATCACAGCTCACAGCCCTGGCAGATGGATGGGCCTGACCTCGCTATCAGCTGGTCCCAGACACAAAGTCCGAGAGTGGCGTAACAAAGTAGGAGGAATGATGCCTCTGTCGGGAGACCGAGAGAAAGCCAGGCTCCTATAATGAAGTCAGGGTCCATTGTGGAAAGTTGTGGATAGGAGCATGGAGACTGCGGGGAGTGAAGGGGTCCATGCAACACAGTGCTTCCAGCCATGAGAAGAGGGAGGAGGGGATGCAGACCCACTTATACCCCCTGCCCTGTGATGAATGGCAGTAGTCGCTGAAAGTGAAATGCACTGGTGTGCCTTGGCAAAGACTGAAGGAGAAGGAGTCTGCCTGGAAACTGGGAGACAAACTCAGCAACTGCCCTTGAGTGTGCCAGAGTTAAATCTACATATGTTATTTTACATTCACACAGTCAGATGGAAAGCTGGATCTCGGTTAGATAAGAATAGTTGACTTGTGTAAGTTCATCTAAGGGACAACAAATGAACAAACAACTTAGGGTATCTAAAAACAACACAAGCTACAAAAACTACAAGGCCTTTAGGCAAGCAGTAAGACATTTCACTCAAGGTTATTAATTTCCTCTGCAGTCAAGGTGGAGCAACACATGGATGCAATCATACATTTAGGATTAGTGGGACCACATGTTATAATTTAATAATCAAGCACTGAAAGAACCCATATCGGTCAAATACTAATCTGAATCTGAATATGGTGGTTACAGCCTTGGGTAATGTATAAATGAGAACGGTACGATCAATGTGCATAGGGTGCTCATGAATATCAAACATCATTTAATTAACATGACACTGCATGGGCCAATCGGGTTCATTCGGCTTCACTCTGCCTCACAGTCTCTGTGGATGAGTATCCAGAAATCTCTTTTGTAATCAACAGTAGGTCTGAGACTTAGTACGAGATACAAAGAAAAAGAGTGAGAGATTGTCTAAGGACTGGACCATGGCTGCTCCCCCAGCCGCACTGGATCCCCACCATCTGCCCCAGCTGCTGCCTCTCTTTAACTGCCATTCTGATTGACAATGAACCCAAAGCCCTGTGATAATTGTGGCTGCTTGGTGACTTGGGCAGGTAATGCCTTCCTTTCAGGATTTATCAAGCTCCATCTGTTCCCGTTGGTATCTGACAGAGTTAAATCCCCCATCCCCACCCTCACAACCCCTTCCTTCCCTGCCCCTCATGCTTATTTCCTTATTGCCCAGAGGCCCCACTAGTCAAGCAAATATTGGGCTTTTGTGTGAGGATGCTTATTAGAGAGCTACACGGTGACCCAGAGGAGTAACCACACCCACAAAAGAGGGGAGCGCGAAGGCAAAGCATATTTGTTCAGTCATTAACTAAAGATAAAAGACTCCTTGTGGCCAGATCCCTCCCTCCTGTCCTGGTTTTTGACTCAGTCTCACACTGAGGGTTGTGTGTCGTGTGTCGTGAACAATTAGAGGTGGAGTTCTTTCGCTTTCTTTCGAGTCCTCTCCTTTTCTGTCTTACATGGCACCTTACTCAGGATTCAGCCTCCTGGGAGGCTATTCAGAGAAGTGTGATCCTCAGAGGTGTCAAATCACCTGCAGCAGGTGCACGCTAAGCACTGGTTAAAGTTGACCGTGTGTGTCTAATATAATTGGATGGGCTTATGTTTAAATCACGAAGAGTGTCTTTAGATTATCTAAAGAAAAATGTACCTTAGTGAGTTATTGTAAGTACTGTATAGTGTTGCCACAGTACCTACTAGCCACAGTTTCTGTCACCAAACGGAATTGAGGAAAAAAAAAAGTTTTTAAAGAGACAGTTCTCCCAAAAATTAAAAATATTTTTACTTTTGCAACAGTTTGAGTTTTTTTTTATTCTGTCCATCGCAAAAGAACATAACATGATGAATACTGAAAACCTCTTACCTCTGACTTCCATAGTATTTGTTTTTTTTTTCTACTTTGGAAGTCAGTGGTTTCAGGTTTCCAAAATTCTTCAAGATATCTTAGGCCCTGTTTACACTAATACATTTTTAGTTTTAAAACAGCGTTTTAGAACGAAAACGATCCACATACACACTGGCCTTTCTGAAAAGATCTCCATCCACACTATACTGCTGTAAACGCACATCATGTGACCACACACTCTGTCATGCACTGCAGCATATGTAGAGTCCCAGGCAGTCAGCGGGTGCTTTGAGTAGGTGAGAGCGGCATATGACAGACAGTTCATCAAGGATCTACTGCAGAATCTCATCTCACTAAAGTTTTTAAATGTGATATTTAATTTATCTTGTCTCTATCTAACGACTCTTCGGTCTTTTGAATAAATTACTTCTCAGGTAACGTGTTTTGGCTGAGCGCAAAGATAAGTTAATATTATTTTATATGAACACGTACACTGATTGCTTGCCTTTATTTCCTATATTGTATAAACTTATTGTATTATTGACTGCCATTATTGGTTATTAAAACCTGATATTCAGCAAAAGAGGCAGGATATGTTAATATGTTAATGTTATATAAGTTGTTAATATCAAAATGAAAATAGGCAGTTCCTTATGTCATGGTTTCAGTTTATTGTTAAGATACACGTAGCCAGGGTGATGCAAATGACGGTATACATTGTTCCCTGTACCCGATGTATCCTCGGGAGTTTGTTTTCCATATCAAACTTGCGATGTCTGAACTTACAAGGAAATGATGCAAGACTGAACTTTGTGTTGGCCTACTTAATATTGAAAAAAGGCCGCAACCAGATCCCTCCATTTTCAGATGTCTCTGTTTTTCCCCATCCACACTGACACAGAGGAGCAGCGTTTTAAAACGAAAATTGCCTCTTTAGCATTTTCGAAACACTCTGTTTTTCGGGGCTCGAAAACTCCGGGGTAGTGTGGACGGAAGGCATAACCATAGCAAAAGTTATGCGTTTTAAAACTAAAACATATTAGTGTAAACGAGGCCTGTTGTATTCAACAGAACAAATGACAAAGTAACAGAAACAATACTGTTAAGGATCAAGTAAATGGTGTGTAAACTTCGACAGAATTCTCACTTTTCACGAGTCATACAGTATGTCCGCCATTGGTCAGATTGCCCCACACTGAACTCACATCATTGGTTGAGCTGTTGTTGTTTTGTTAGGATGTCAAAAGAAGCAGCAATGTTTTGATAGTGCCA
>NC_079451.1:16343842-16421342 GCF_903798145.1 Danio aesculapii
CATGTCTGATAGTACTTTTTTTTTTCTAGAGAAAGACTTTTTTTGTTTTATTTTGGCTAGAATAAAAGTAGTTTTTATTTTTAAAAACCATTTTAAGGTCAAAATTATTGTACTCCCTTTAAGCTATATATTTTTTTTGATAGAAAAAAAAAACATTGTTTTACAACTTGTCTAATTACCCTATCCTGTATCTAGTTAACCTTAGTCTGACTTAGAAAAATTAGTAATTAAAACTATTATGTTTAGAAATGTGTTGAAAATATCTTCTCTCCGTTAAACAGAAATTGGGGAAAAAACTGGGGGGCTAATAATGCAGCGGTTTTATTAATTCAGACTTCAAATATATATAAAAAATATATTATATGTATAAATAATCAACTGACTCGCACACAAGCACTGTTTATATAATATACAAGTAGTAGGCAATTCGTAGTTTAATCAATTTAAAAAAGAAAAACCTGAATGCAGCAAATCTGCAATATGAATGTAGACACGCTTGCCAGCTAAAATCAGGGCTTGAAGTCTTATAATGTACCACATGCAGATAAACAGACAAATTCCAGTTTGCTCCGCATATAATGAGATTGCATTCATAATCAAAGCCAGTTATGCTGGTTCAAAAGAGGTATGCACTGAGAACATAATGTTCAACAAACCATTACGTACTGTATATTAAAAGGTCCATTTATATTAACAAAATTAGCTCTCTGCACTAGAATCAGCTCATTAAATCTAACTACCACATGCAATCAGACATCAAGGCTTAGAAGGAAAGGAAAAACATCCGTGTGAGTTGGAAGTAAATTACATACGAAAAAAAGGAAAACGCAATAACAGAATGTTGATTATAAACATTTCGGTCAAAGGTTATATTCACTTAAATACCTCATTTTTTTAAAGAGTGTAGTAACTCACACCTCTATGCTCCATAAAATAAGCAAATAGAAAATGTTTAAGGGTTTATGTATCCATATGCAGTATATTTTTAGATGCAGCTGAGAGCATTTTGTGAGAAAAGATCAAGTTTTAAAGGGATAGTTCACCAAAAAAAAATTAAATTACCTCATCATTTAATCTCCTGCATACTGGTGAATTCCTTTTTCCTGTTGAACAAAAAAGAAGATGTTTTAAAGAATGCTGGTTGCTGGGACCCATTGACTTCCATGGTAGGTCAAACTAATTAATATGTAAGTAAATGGGTCCCAGCAACCAGCATTTTTCAAAATATCTTATTATGTGTTAACCCAAGAAAGAAACTCTTTGATTTAACTGTTTGGATGAACTATCCCTTTTAAAATGGTTGACAATAATGGTATATATATGATATGATCGGGATAACTTATTTGATTGTACACATTTTATGGTTCTTGGTTAGTTAAGAAACAAAAGAAGGTGTCTCAGATTTAAATGTTGGTCTCACTAGTGTAGTTGCATCTTGATGACCTATTCAAAGAGTTCACTTACAAATCAAACAAACAAATGATTGCAATTGGGTTTTTGCAACAACATTTGATGGCAGACAGTGTCAAAGATGTATATAAATAGTGGAGAATCCAAATAAAAGAAAACTTGTTATAAATGCTTCAATCACTGAGATAGAAAGACAGTTTTTGGCTGAGCAGCCAGCATTGAACCCAGATTGTTGAGGTTAAGCAGATTGTTCTAAGCAAAAACGTTGGATGGTATTTGACTAAATGCCAACCTATAATTCCAAACATCCAGAAGAAAGGCATTGGAGAAGGTCAGAGGAAGCAGCAAGATGTTGAAAGTAGGAGATGAATGTGCTGATCTTGAACGGAATGAATGTTTTGGCTGATCTGGTGTCAGAAGAGAGGGCAGAAAGTGATGTATAACCCTGAGGTCATCAATGCATTTTCTTTCACTTCGTCTCTGCTGTCCACATTGAGAGTCTGTGTTATTGAGGTTATTTGTTAGCCGGTGGCTAATGGTGAAACAGTCCATGAAACCAGAGGGCAGAGCATATAAAATTATGACTTTAAAAATGTGGAGTTTGTGGTGAAGGTTGTCTTATTTCAAGTAATTGTCATTGTTTTATGTAATTAAATGTAAGGACTCATCCTAAATCTTGCCAGGTTTGGTGACCTCAAAGGATCCCACTTCTAAATTCCAAGAAGTCCTCGTCCAGCCTAGGGAAAAAAAGGTAATCAAAGCTTCTATTGCAGACCTCATTTATATCTGTCAGGGACTTGGGTGTTGGGTTGGGGTAGGACAGGACTAACTAAGTTAATATCAAACCTAGTCCAGTCTGTAACAGACTAACGCTTGGACGGCTTGGATTTTAAACTTTGTTTAATGAAGGAAATTAATTCCTGAGAATTTAATATGAGGAAGGATTGGTTTAGAAAATGTTCTTTTTAAAGGTGCAATTTGGAAACAAAATTGTTATTCTGGTTGAGTTTCTTCACATCATAGCTAATAATTAAATGAAGTTGTCCAAATGTATTTAATAACCTTTGGAAGATAAGAAAGTTTTGTCCTATCAAAACATTATACCTAAAAATATGATAGGCTGTCCTACCTGCCTATGTTAAAATATATATATGTAATTGCCATATTTGCGCAGTAACGTTTATGACATTGGCACATTCACGGACATGGTTCAGACAGAGACTGGCAGATAAACATCAACAACCAACCTTCATTTTTAAAGTTTGGTATTGTAAAACTGCTGTAACTAACTGGTTCACTTGTATAGAGCAGACCTGGGCATTCTGCAGCCTGCGTGAAGTATTTATTTAATTCAAATTCAGCCACAAACAAGGCTCTGCAATGCACAGGTCTGATATTGCGAGTCATCAAAAGGGGACTTTAACATATAGCGTCTTTTGCATGCTCGATTTCGTTATTTCAAATTGAGACGTGCCTGTTCAGCGCGCAAATAGGAAGGGATGGACATGCCATATGTAACGACCACATTTACAGGAGCAGTGAGTTGAAAAAAATCGAAACATTTTAGTGCCCCTAGTGAACCACAAGTCATGTGACAGGAACAAACCAGGCAACTATACACTGTATGGAATTACACTGTAATAAAGGTAGACTAATTACCTCCGATTAATGATTTAATAAATCCAGATACAGATGCTCTCTTAGTGATGATCATTGCATCACATATCCACCTCACATTGACCTGACTTCAATGCACTTGTTCAGCCCAACACAGGCTAGAATTCTTTCACTGAATAGATAAAAATATATATATAAATGAATGAATGAATAAATGAAATAAATAAATAAATAAATAAATAAATAAACAAACAAACTGGGCTGCATGGTGGCACAGTGGGTAGCACCTTTGCCTCACAGCAAGAAGGTTGCTGGTTCAAGCCTTGGCTGGATCAGTTGGCGTTTCTGTTTGGAGTTTGCATGTTCTCCCTGTGTTCGCGTGGGTTTCCTCCGGGTGCTCTGGTTTCCCCCACAAATTCAAAGACATGCGGTAAAAGTGAATTGGGTAAGCTAAACTGTCCGTAGTGTATGTGTGTAAATATGTGTGTATGGATGTTTCCCAGTGATGAGTTGCTGCTGGAAGGGCATCCGCTGCGTAAAACATGTGCTGGATAAGTTGGCGGTTCATTCCGCTGTGGCGACTCCAGATTAATAAAGGGACTAAGCTGAACAGAATATGAATTAATTAATTAACAAAATTAACTAAGGTAAAGCAATCAAACAAACAACCCTGTGGTATTTATATGCAAACTGATATTATGATGCTGGTCTTTAAAATACTTTTTTGTGTAAAATTGATTTTTAAACATTAGCGAGTTTATGAATAGTTTATTGAATAGTTTCACAGCGACTTTGTAGCTGCATGTCGCTCTGGGGGGTCGACCTGCTGCAAACACGGGTCTGTGTAGGTATATATAGCACGAATACAACCAGCATCTGAGCGAGCTGAGAGAGGATCACGTGAGATCTATTGGTGCTCTTATTCGCTGTCGCTCAAGAAAGTCGCTCTTCATTTGCATGAAGTTGAAGGATTCTTAACTTTGTCGTATTGCTCGACATGCCCACCTGGTCGATAACGGTAGCTGACGCTCACGAAGACAAGGACTCCGGAAGTCGCTCGCTCTCCGTTGAAATGCTGCTGTGACATGCTTGTGGTATGAATGAGGCTTAAACCTGCCCCAGAGTCTAATGTGGCCCCTTGGAAAAATTACCATCCCTGGTAAAGAGAGGTAATTATACTATATACTGTACTTGCATTTACTTGTTCTTATAAAAAATAGACAGCAGTCACCCTAAAGAGATATATGCACAGCTAGTGTGTTTTCCCCTACCAATAAGCTTCCAGTGAAAGGGTAATGTGACTATTTTCAATTTCATATGGTTAATTTTACTAATCAGTAAATATACTTAAGCGTTCATTTAGTTGTTCAAGCACAAGCAAGATGAAAATCTGTTTAAACACAAGCGCTGTCAGGAGCAGCAAGTGCAGAAACTTCACTGAAAATACTGTTGTAAAATAAATTAAAGACATGGCACGGAAAATTGGTACTTAATGCAGTGCTTTTCATCAATATGAGGCATACTTTATATCGTATTTCAATCAGGCAGTAACAATAATTAATTTTTTAAAGAAAACAGACCCTTAACTTAAGCACATCAATTTTGTTACAGCACACACTTCACTGGAAGCACTTGAACTGAGTTACTGAGAATTAAGTCCTTCTGCATTTACCCTATTCATCTACCACTTCTATTTCTTGGCTATACATTTTGGCAACATTGCAGAGAAAAGCTAGCATCCAGGAACTTCAAGTGTTTTATTTGATACTGTTTGTGTGCTTTTTAGCAGATATCAATCAAATGTTATGTAAATAAGCAGTTGGTACAGCAACAAATCATCAGATTTACATTAAAGCGTGACTTGAACACAACAGGGTAATGTTTACAACATTGTGATGTTTGATTACCCAGTGCTCAGTGATAACCCGCATAAAAAATGCATTCGTTGTAATAAATTGCAGTTAGTTTTGGAATTTTGCATCTCTCACACTGCCCTTTAGGGTTATATCCCAAAGGTCAGAGATTCCAATGCATTGTAAGAGCTTTATTAGCATATGTTTTAGAGATTTGTCATTAGCCTGCTATTTGTCGGTCAGGAGACCTTGACACACTGCACTGAGGCCCTCATTCATCATAAATACACTACAGGAATACAAGCATTCAAAAGGCCTTTGTTGCCTCATTAATATTCATATGCTCGTTTGCATTGTTTTCCTGCTTCAGCTCTTTCTCTATCTATCTTTCTCAGTCATATTTTCTCCCAGACTCTCTTCTTTACTTCTGTGAATTTGGTTTGAAAGCTCCTTATTTCATGATGTCGATCTTCGGAAAATCTCTCAAGAAGGATTTTCCTTATCATGACTAGCTGCTGTGACGGTTTAAAAGTGTTGCACATTTTCAATCCAGTCTGATATGAGCAATCTCTCCATGTTGGATCCAGACTGCAGCAGCATTTCTACATCAAACATTCATCTCATTATATAGTCAAGAGTTTAAAGGCATAAGTTCAGCCCAAAATGGAAATTCTGTCATCATTTACTCACCCTCTTGTAGCTCAGAATCTCTATGTCTTCAGTGGATAACAAAGCCAATTGTTCAGGCTGGCTTTGGGAACTGGAGCTGCAGATTTGTTGAAAAAAAAATTCGAATGAATCATTCTTTATTGAATCACACATCGTTAATTATATCTTAAAAATTGTTCTGAACCTTAAATAAACCTGTCATGTGGCTTTAGAAGACTATGTTTAATGCTGTTGAAGTCATCTGATCTACTTAGGCAGTAACCAAACTCTCATTTGCCAAATTGTCCTGCTCAAAATTTTAAATGGATGCTCTTCTGTTTGTTATTAGGGTGGCAATTAGCATTTGTAGCATATTTAAATGTAAAAAAAAGTCAAAATACAGTAACTGAGATGGCCAGTGCGATCAGAGAAGGTGACATTTTAGTACACAGAAGCTGATCATTAATTTCCAAGAAGCACTTCAGTTTTTAACACTGAAAGAGTGTGAGGTCAGCAGTGCAGCTAAATATTATTATTTTATTATTTATTAATTATTAATTTATTTTTACAAATTATTTATTTAGTTTTACAAAATTACTGTAAAATGACCAGTGTTATAAGTGATGCAGGCTGTTTTACTATTGGATTTTTTTTAATGAATGAAGATTTTTCTGATGATTTGTCTTTGATTCCAGACTCTTAGCAGGTTGATGGACTCAGAAAGTCAGTCAGCTATTACTAACCCATCTGTGCTGTTTACTAATGTTAACTGTTTGACCATGCTGGTAAACAAGTTAAATGATGTCCAATTATTATGCATTTTATAATTTATTTTTAAATAAATTTCTGATTCATTATTATTTATTTTTTATTAATTTATTTACTAGAGTGCTTCATGATGTATCTCTATCTATCTATCTATCTATCTATCTATCTATCTATCTATCTATCTATCTATCTATCTATCTATCTATCTATCTATATATATATATATATATATATATATATATATATATATATATATATATATATATATATATATATATACAGTGTAACAGTATTAACCTTCAGCAACAAATCAATTGATCTGAACAAAAATGTTACAACTTAGCATCTATACAAACAAGCTCATTGGAAATATGTGCCCAGTGCTACGAATTTGAGAACCCACAAATATGTACCCTGGACTAGGTCTTTTTGCAGTTTTTTGCTTTCACAAATCCACTAGAGGATGGCGTGTTCAGTTTTTACAATCTGAAATAGGTTACTGGGGTATATTTTTTTATACACTGTAAGAAGTCATTCTGTGGTCTTGTAGATTTCATTAAATTTAATATGTACACTTTATTTAATACAATTAATTTCCTGTTTTTATGGCATTTTTTTTTTTGCTTTGAAATTACTTCAAAATGTCTGTAATAAAATATAATCTGTTTTATTATAAGAATTTAGCTAATATTTTTGAATAATTTCAAAAAGATAAAATATTGATTAAATCCAACATGATTAAAATGAGCAGATTCAAATTAACAATCATCTTCTGTCACAATAGCACTAAACGATTTCAGGGGCAAATAACAGAATGCCCTTGCCAGATACATGAGTGATGCAGGCCGGTCATCACCTGCAGGTTAATATCTCCACAATTGTCAAAGGACATTTTAAAATACATTATTCATCTTGTTAAAGTCAGAAATATGTCATACTTTTTCTGGCAAAGAAAAAAACAATATTGCGATTTGCACTGGTTCTGTTCAGTACTTGTGTGAGATTGAATCGCTTTGTTTGCTCAGGGATTAATTTTATTGCACTTGTTTAAAAGCTTATACTCGTCAACAATAGTAATTAGTGTACTATAGCTAGATACATGCTATTTCTTATAAATCCACCAGGAGCCACTGTGGACATTTCTGGAAATCTCAACGTCCTTCTCAAACTGAGAAAAGTCAGCTTGTTGATGTGCATAATATATCAGCTTGATATTGACTGACCCACCTGAACCCTTCCCTAAACCCAACCGATAGTGTGTTTAAAAACAAACTACAGTAGAAAAGCCATTGCTTCTATCGCAATCTCACACTGCTTTTACGGGTTTCATTTTACCTCAATTCTAGAACCATCCTTCACCAGACTTGAACCCCAGTTCAACCCACTTCGCATCCTAAGTCTTAGACCGTTCATGGTGAGCTACCGAGCAAACACACTGCAAAAAAAGGTCATACGGAGGTAAGCAGTCAGCAGTACTGCCCCATGGCATTCGTTTTACACACAACATGCAGCTATAAGTACCAGTGAGCACATAATTGCTGGTTCTCAAAAAGGTACCCCTGGGCACGTTTTGCCAATGAACCTGTGTAGCATACAAACTATATTCATTATGTGTGCTAAGACTGGACTTGTCATTTGCAACAAGTGGATGCATGGTTAAGTAAAACCAGAACCTTCCTTATTGCATCAAACATTTACTTGCTTCTTATTTTTGCCTGCTGATCCAAAGCTGCATGCTTTTTTATCACATTATGAACTTCCCCCTGCTAAGTAAATCATTATTATTGACTTTTCATTACGATGTAATGGAAAACACAACTTATTCCTCATTTACACTTCACAGACATCCTTGCTCATTTTAATTGGAACACTGCAGGAGCATTTATGATGCCTTCTTTTGGCAGTTTCTTAATGCACTGAATGAATGTCTTGCCCGTGTGACCTCAAGCAGATCATGCTCTGCATGTTTTGCCCACTCAACCTTTGGTGTCTACCAAGAACGCAAACCGTACAAGAGCTCTGCGAGAAAGTCCATGCAAAGATCAAAGACAACGCAATCAATAAGATATATAACATAACAAATAATGCCGTGGGTAGCTCATTAATCCTAACAGAGCCTTATTACACTGTCTGCAGGTTTGTCCTGCTGGGTCACTTTGCTGTGTTTATTGAAATTCAGCACACTGGAGCCAAAACACAGAGAAAGATCACACTTCAGCAATACTGCTACAGAAGTACAACTGAGGGTCAGCCAAAGTGACCTGAAAGTTATAGGGCTTTCTTTGGATTGTTTATGTTTGGTGTTGTATTTCTAGTTTTCACTAACAAATGAGCTCATGTTTGATCGATTGTTTGAGGCAGTTAATACTCGTCTATCCAGCAATGATTGTGAATGAATTGTTTGCCTCATACAAACAAACAACATAGGAAATTATAATTACTTAAAAAAAAATGTGTGTGGTTTGCTATCAATAACAATTATTTGGTGGAAAAAATACCTGATTTAAAGACTGGTGAAATACTGGAGAACAATAAAGGTTAAGCATTCTACTTTGATAAAATGGAAACAAAAAAAATCTCTAAATAGTTGGAGGAAAAAAAAACATGTCCTTATTTATAGTATTCATAAAACACTAAAACACTTAAGGTGTGCTCATCAAGATATGCAACTGTCTATAGTAGGCTATAGAAACAATAAAGATGTTATTGTCTGCGGTTTAGCACTAGTTTATGGTCCTTGCTGTTTATATTTAATTAATTTCATATTAAGTCACTGGTCTGCATATTAAAAGGTTAGTTCACCCAAAAAGGAAACTTAGTCCATGGTTTACTCATCCTCAAGGCATCTTAGGTGTTTTTAACTTTCTTCTCCTGTAGCCAGTGGTGTAAAGTAACAAACTACAAAGACTCAAACTACTGTAATTGAGTAGTTTTTCTCAGGAATTGTAATTTACTAAGTACTGTACTTTTACTTTCCCTTGAGTACATTTTTAGTCCTGCATCTGTACTTTTACTCCACTTCTTTCCTTCAACCTGCAGTCACTACTTTACTTTTTCTTGTCTATAGGGATTAGAAAAATCGAATTTTGAAAAATTTACCCTGAGACTGTTTAGATGCATGTCACTGATGAGAAGATGATGGCTTTTTACTGTATGATGACTGAACGGGCCTTGAACACCCAGCAGGCACAAGACGTCAACATGACCTTAGATTGATGTTGTACCTCAACATCGTGGGGACATCGCGTTTTGTTTGGAAATAAAAATCCGTTTGATGTCAGAATTCACCGCCATGCTGATGTCAATGTCCATCGTCCAACCTAAAATCAACCAAATATCAACGTCTAATGATGTTACAGCTTGACGTTGTGTTGACGTTACCAATATGATGTCTATCAGACGTTGGATTTTGGTTGCCATACCTAAAAAAAAAAAAAAACAGTTTTTGACGTCAATATAAATTAGATGTTGGTTCAACATTGGATTTTGGTCACCTTCCAACTCAACCTAAAATCAACCAAATATCAACATCATTTGACATTATTATTGGTGATAAAAATAATATTGACACTAAATAACTTGGACACAGGCTAGACATTGAATTTTGGTCACCTGACCTCATGACATAAATCTAACCTAATATTAATGTCTTATGACGTATGTCTTAAGTCTAATGTCTTGTGTGTCTGCTGAGCAATGACTAAATGCACTACAGAATGTTACGTTTACACACATCCACAACTTACATGCAAATACATCAGCTTTTTATAGAGTAATACTCACTACAAACTACTCTTGAGTACTTTTAAAAGGGCTACTTTTTACTCCTACTTTGAATAATATTTACGACAGATACTTCTACTCGCACTAAATTTTTAAGCTACTTTTGCTTAAGTATGATTTTTCAGTACTCTTTTCACCACTGCCTGTAGCAAATAAATTATTATTTTTTTTTGTAAGAGAAGTATTTAAAATGCTATAAACAAAGTTGTATAACTTCTGCCAGCTGTCTATACATACATTATGAGAGATGCTTTCCACTTTACGGATAAGAATGTGTGTGTAGCATGTGCTTTTGAGGGTTAACTGTGTTGTCATTGTAGATCCAGGATATTTAAAATACTGCTAAAAAAAAAAGGAAACACTTGGAGTTACGTTGTGTTATTTAAGCGATCCCTTTATTTTTTTAAGCACTATATTATTATTGGGCGGCATGGGGGCTCATTGGTTAGCACTGTCGCCTCACAGCAAGAAGCTCACTGGTTCAAGTCCCGATTGCGGCACTTGGCATTTCTGTGTGGGGTTTACATGTTCTCCCTGTGTTTGGGTGGGTTTCCTCCGGGTTCTCGGGTTTCCCCCACAGTCCAAAGACATGTGGTATAGGTGAACTGAATAAACTAAATTGGTTGTGGTGTATGAGAGAGTGTGTGGGTGTTTCCCAGTACTGGGTTGCAGCTGGAAAGGCATCCGCTGCATAAAACATATGCTGGATAAATAATAGGACTAAGCCGAAGGAAAATTAATGAATTAACTTAAGCAACTTCATAACAACATCCAAGAACACATTTTCCTCTAAACTTTAAAAACAGAATAAATAATTCCTAACTTGTCTTGTTGCATCTTAATCTTCTAAAAACTATGTAACCATACCTCTTGTCACAGCTACACCTAGAATTTTTTCTTACGGTAATAACAAAAACGCTTTTAATTAATCCTTGGTTAGACTGATCATATATAAATAAATTACCTGGTTGAGATGTCAGTAAGATTAATGGAACAACCAACAGACATACTATTTATGTAAATTGCATTATTACTCTCCGTAAACTCGAGACCTCTCTAATGGGTTTTGCTCACCTTTCAGGCAGGAAGCCACAGCACCCAGAGAATAGAGATCAAAAGTGCCGGAGGTTATTTCACATCAGGATCTGGACCTTGGAGTCTTTAGCCTTCCTGTGCATTGGGGTGGTAAATTACGGGGACAGGTAAGGGCCGCTTTCCAGTCAAGCCTGTTTCCAAACACACTGTCACTGGGACTGCTTTAAAAAGGCATTTAATATAAATGATCTGGCATTGATTGTGATGGATTGGTTATGCAGAGACACCTTGCCTTCAAGGGCACCGAGGGATAAGCCATCATTCTGGACTGTACCATCCCAGCAGAGTCCAATGTCACCTGTACCTGTAATAACGTAACCGCACAGTTCTAACAACAGGTTCTTACCCGCAAAGCATCCAATAATGCCTTTAATAGGTGTCCTTTAACATTTTTATAGTAACACGTGCAGTCACCCCATTACTTTCAATGAGAAACCTTTGACGGCGGTACACTTGGTCCTTATGGAATTCATTTTTCACAATATCCTGACAATTTTCATCTACAATGTGTCCACAGATATTTTATTGAATTTTATTTATTTATTGGTAGGCATTAAATGAGCTGTAAAGCATTTGAAAATGCAGAGATGATGAATTTTCATTTTGAAATCTGATTTAAGCTTTGTCTTTGAGCTCTAATGAAGTGTTTTTTTTTGTTTTGTTTTGTTTTTTTTGTTTTTTTAACCACAAAACAATCGAATATGGTGCTTTGGACACAGAAAAATGATTCATTGCAAATTTCTGCAGACAATTTATACACGGTAAAAATGTATATGATTAATTAGTCCTAACATCATATGTTTTTAAGTCATTGTAACTTATTTAACTAAGTTAATCATGTTCTAACTTCATTTTATAAGTTATGCAAGCTGTTTTAAGTCAGTTTAACATAATACAAGTTCAATGGACTCATAAGGTTACTTGCATTAAGGATTTAGCTTAAAAATTTAAAGCAACCAGGATTTTTTTGTGTATATAAACTGAATTTAAACAAACAAACTAAGTTGAACATTATTCAATTTAATTTGTTTAAATTCAGCTCGTATAAATTGTTTACAACCAATTACATTAAAGAAAAAGTAAATCCAATGAATGGTTTTTCAGTGTAGACAGAGCAACAGAAGTTTAACTGTACCTTCAGACCCTAAAGTTACACATTCAGTTGAAAAGACTGCTTTATCATTCTAAGTAACTATGCATTGTAATGCATCCTAGATTTTGCTCCATCAGTGCAGTAAACTGAAATATTTTATGCAAATTTCAGATTATCATGAAATAAAAAGTGATTGTACAATATTTTGTAATGTTCCAGAGTTAAAGAGTTAACCCAAAAATGAAAATTAACCTATCATGTACTCACCCTCAAGGCTTCCGACGACATGTGGATATGACTTGTTTTCCAGTTGATTACAATTGGAGATATAATAATAATAATAATAATAATAATAATAATAATAATAATAATAATAATAATAATAATAATAATAATAATAATAATAATAATAATAATAATAATAATAATAATAATGGATATGTGCTACACAGTGGGTAGCACGTTTGCCTCACAGCAAGAAGATTGCTGGTTCGAGCCCCGGCTTGGCATTTCTGTGTGGAGTTTAGATGTTCTACCCGTGTTCGTGTGGGTTTTCACCGGGTGCTCCGGTTTCCCCACAAGTTCAAAAACATGCACTATAGGTGAATTGGGTAAGCTATAATTGTCCGTTGTGTATGTGTGTGAATAAGTGTGTATGCAGCTGGAAGGGCATCCGCTGCGTAAAACATATGCTGGATAAGTTGGCAGTTCATTCCGCTGTGCCAACCCCAGATTAATAAAGGGACTAAGCCGAAAAGAAAATTAATGAATAGTAATTGATTCATTTTCCTTTGGATTAGTCCCTTTATTCATCAGGGGTCGCCACAGTAGAATGAACCACCAACTTATCCAGCATATGTTTAACTTTTCCAGCACATGTTAATGCCAACTGACACAGCCGGGACTCAAATCAGTGACCTTCTTGCTGTGAGGCGACAGTGCTAACCACTGAGCCACCATGCCGCACCAGTTGTGTAAGTGTTCAGGATAATTTTTAACACGATTTTGTGTGGTTAAATAATATTTGGAGGAAAAAAATGTGTTAATGCATTTTAAAATATGATTTATCCCTGTGATGCGAAGATAAAAGATCCATCAGGCAGTTTTTACTAATGTTCCACCACATTATTATAATTTGCTCATTTTGGATCTCAAAAAGTAGTTCAGTATTTTTTTTAAATGTTTGTTTGAACCAAAAAAATAATAATTTGCACTATAAATTCCACTTTTGTGAAACTTTTGAGACTTTTGGTCACACTTTATTTTGATGGTCTGTATGTTGAATTAAGTTACATTGCATCTATATGCCAAATAATTCTCATTAGATTATAAGTAGACTGTTAGGTTGGGGTTAGGGTTAGTATAAGTTGACATGTACTTGCAAAGTCTCTTATAGCCAGTTAAATGTCTGTTTAGAAGCAGTATCAACAGATATTCAGAAGTCAGTCTACTAATACTCAAATTGATCATCAAAATAAAGTTACTAGACTTTTGACCAATTTAACTTCTCTTTGCAGATTTTTCTTTTTTAAATGTGTGCAAATTGGGAAGTTTATTTATTTATAATAATATTTTTCCCTTTATTTCTTTTTCATTTCATTTTCCATTGTTTCTGTAATTTGTAGCATACAATAAAATCCACAGTGTCAAAACTCCTTCATAGCCATAGGCCAAATGATGCAGGAAGACTTACGGCCGAAATTTTAAATCTCTAAGCACCAGGAAAACAGAAGGTTTAAATGTTTCACAAACCTGTAAATAGTCTAAATTCACTTGATATGTGGTTTTCCTGTGTCATCCAGTTACATCATAAACATGCCACATTGCTGAGTTGCATGAACACTGTTCTCTCTGTCCGTGAATCACCCCTATACTTGAAATATGACTGTAATATTCGGGTAATGCCATGAAACATTTTAATTTTCCTCTGACATCATTGTATGCCTTAACCACATGTACGTGAATGCAGTCTTTGTGAGACTGACTTCACCAATAGCAACTTACTGTATACATGTCTAAATACTGTCTTTATAATTTAAATGTATGTCTTTGGAAGTTAATGCTCATTTAATGAGCATGTCATGTCCTGCCCTGTGAAGATGAGTTACCTCTTTTGGTTTGACTGCAGGGTTAGTTCCAGTGTATCAAAGACTCTAAATGCAGTTTAATATGTATACATAGATGCCACATTTGTCCACAACAAACATTTAAATGCATTGCCATCTTGGAATGGATAATTATTTACAGTAATTCAAATTACTGCATTCAAATTAGCTAAAGTTTCACAGGGAGGACTATGTTGTTGGTTTGTTTTTTCATATGTAGATCAGTATTAAAGGCTTTTATACATTTTTTTTTCTTGTATTGTGTTAGTTTATCTACTAAAGTTTATTGCAGATATACATGTCCATATACACTCACAAATACTTTATTAGGTATTTGGGTTGGGCCCTCTTTTGCCTTCAGAACTGCCTTAGTCCTTTGTGGCAAAGATTCAACAAGGTACTTTTTGATTTTGGTCCAAAATTGACATGATAGCATCACGTAGTTGCTGCAGATTTGTTGGCTGCTCATCCATGATGCGAATCTCCCGTTCCACCACATACCAAAGGGTTCTCTATTGGATTGAGTTCTGGTGACTGTGGAGGCCATTTGAGTACAGGTCATGTTCAAGAAACCAATCTGAGGTGATACGTGGTGTATGACGTCGTGTTATCCTGCTGGAAGTAGCCATGAGAAGATGGGTACACTGTGGTCATAAAGGGATGGACATGGTCAGCAACAATACTCAGATAGGCTGTGGTTTTGACACGATGCTCAATTGGTACTAATGGGCCCAAAGTGTGCCAAGAAAATATCTCCCAAACCATTACACCACCACCAGCCTGAACCATTGATACAAGGGAGGATGGATCCATGCTTTCATGTTGTTGACGCAATATTCTGACCCTATAATCTGAATGTCACAGCAGAAATCGAGACTCATCAGACCAGCCAACGTTTTTACAACACTCTATTGTCCAATTTTGGTGAGCCTGTGCGAATAGCAGTCTCAGTTTTCTGTTCTTAGCTGATCCTTAGCCCATCCGAGTCAAGGTTCGACATGTTGTGTGTTGAGAGATGCTCTTCTGCACACCTCAGTTGTAACGAGTGGTTATTTGAGTTACTGTTGCCTTTCTATCAGCTGGAACCAGTCTGGACATTTTCCTCTGACCTCTGGCATCAACAAGGCATTTGCAACCACAGAACTGCCGGTCACTTGATATGTTCTCTGTAAACCTTAGAGATGGTTGTGCATGAAAATCCAAGTAGATCAGCAGTTTCTGAAATACTCAGACCAGCCCATCTGGCACCAACAACCATGCCACATTCAAAGTCACTTAAATTACCTTTCTTCCCCATTCTCAGTTTGAACTGCAGCAGATCGCCTTAATCATGTCTACAATTGAGTTGCTGCCATGTATTTTCTGATTAGGAATTTTAGTTAATGAGCAGTCGGACGTGTACCTAATAAAGTGGCCAGTGACCGTATATGTGTAACTACAATTACAAATGCACTCTGAGATAATGAACAGAAGCATTGCCTAACATTAGCAACACATTAGCTTAGCTGTTGTTACCTATTACTAGTCCATCACATCCATCACTGGTCTCTCACAGAATATCACTAGTCACCAGCTGAGGTGTGTCTGAAATCACTAATGCTCGAGTAGGTACTACATTTGAATTTGCAACACACCCATTAGAAAAGAATGATTTTCCAGAATGATTTTTAATTCTTGCACTAAACTTCATTGTTGCCACTTTGTTTAGAATCAGTTAGGACTACTTACACCGCTGTCGTAAGCCAATTCTGACACATCAAGTGTGCAATACCTTTGAGTTATCCCACTGTCCAGAATGTTACCGCCTTGAGGATAAATCGGCCTCTAGTTTCTAAGTGCACGTTTTTTGGTCTTCATGTGATCGTTTCAGCAATGAAATGGCTTTCTAAGAGCCAGGCTATATCAGAATGAGAATGGATCGCCACATAGAAACGCAATCCATCTGACATCCCTCACTCCACGTCTCTCATGCCATACCTGGGGTCTGAAAGGCCAGACTTGCCCTTGATTCCCGTCTAAGGGAAATTACCCTGCATGTTGAATATGAGCCAGACGCTCATACTCATACCTTGCAGGTGTCCAAAGTCAAGGTCTCAGGCTTGTTCAGGCAATCCTCCCGGTCTAATCAATATGTCACGGAGCCTAGAATCGAAGTGAAATACCTCAGGCACGCCTCCTAATAAGATATTTGCAGCCATAAATGTAAGGATTAACGATAACAAATGACACGGGAGGCTGAGGTACGGCTCGACGGTGCCTTCATGCATGAGATTTCAGGACGGGCGTTATGCTGTCATCAGGTTCATTACCCTGACTGTGTTATGGCCCGAGCAGGCTGAGTTCAATCATGCCGTGCAGCTAAAAATGCCCACAAGATGAAAACAGAGGCTGGGCATGGATTTATCAAAGCACTTTCATACGGTATCGAATATGAGAAACAAGGCAGCGGGCATCCATTATGATTTTGTCAGATTCCTTAACTTTGACATAAATAATAAATAGGCAGACTGATGGGTTTTGCAAGTCAAAGAGGGGGGAGGATTTCTATAATCACAGGAGCAATAAAACAATCATTTACAAAAAGTGGTCATAAATATGTCCGGTAATGTAGACTTACATCACATGCGATCGTTAATGAATGCCTCAGTGACGCTGGTAAATTTACTTCCACGTTTGAACAACAAAAGACAAGTGTGTCTATATTACAGGCCATTGCTTGTGCATAAATATCAGATGTATTGAAGATTTTCATTTTAAATTGTTTATATGATTTCCAAATTGTAACATGGAAATAACAAGTTGCAATTAACATTTTACAGTTAACATTTTAAATTAGAAAAATATTTGAGTGTGAAATGTTAGTAATATTTGCATTATTAGATACACCTTTAGGTGATATTCTGTGAGAGACTAGTGATGTCTGTGAGTGACTAGTAATAGATATCAACAGCTAACTAATGTGTTGCTAATGTTAAGCAATACCAACACAATCTCACGGCAATTCGTAACTTTTTGAATTAGTGGCTAATTCGTATGAATTCGTACGATCTAAATCGTACATTTTCGTACGATTTGCTCATCCCCCAATGATGGTTGTGTTTAGGGGTGGGGTAAGGTGCCACGCCTCCTTTTTAAAATCGTGCAATTTCATACGACTGAACTCGTACGAATTAGCCACTAAACTGACAAAACGTAAAATATTTACGTTTTCTCGTGAGATCAGGCTGGCAATACTCCGGTTCATCTTCTCAGTGTGCATTTGTAATTGAAGGGTTTAGATGCAAAAACCTCTAAATGACATCTGAAATTTTTCTGTAAAATTTGCTTTTTTATCAGGCTCCTGTGGATATGTTCACTAATATAATTTGTATGGCAAAGAATAAGTCCTTTTCCTGGTCTTTAAAATGAAATAAACAAAGGAGGCTGAGAACAATGTTTATTTTCGGTGGAAACTTCAGACAGCACTTGGAGGTTTTTGCATCTGAACTATTCAATTGTACTTATACATATACACTCACTTTATGGTACACCTGTCTAACTGCTTGTTAATGCAAATGTCTTATCAGCCAGTCACATGGCAGCAACTAAATGCATTTAGGCATGTAGACATGGTCAGGACAATATGCTGCAGTTCAAACTAAGCATCAGAATGGGGAAGAAAGGTGATTTAAGTGACTTTGAGCGTGGCATGGTTGTTTGTGTCAGACGGGCTGGTCTGAGTATTTCAAAAACTGCTGATCTACTGGGATTTTCATGTCAACCATCTCTCGGGCTTACAGAGAATGGTCAGAAAAAGAGAAAATGTCAAGTGATCGGCAGTTCTGTGGGCACAAATGCCTTGTTGATGCCAGAGGTCAGAGGAGAATGGCCAGAGTGGTCCTATTTGTTAGAAAGACGACAGTAACTCAAATAATCACTCGTTACAACCGAGGTATGCAGAAGAGCATCTCTCAACACACAACACGTTGAACCTTGAGATGGATCGGCTACAGCAGCAGAAGACCACACTGGGTGCCACTCCTGTCAGCTAAGAACAGGAAACTGAGGCTACAATTTGTACAGCCTCACCAAAATTAGACAATAAAATATTGGAAAAATGTTGCCTGGTCTGATGAGTCTCGATTTCTGCTGCGACATTCAGATGGTAGGGTCAGGATTTGGTGTTAATAACGTGAAAGCATGGATCTATCCTGCCTTTTGTCTACAGTTCAGGCTGGTGGTGATGGTGTAATGGTGTCAGGGATAATTTCTTGGCACACTTTGGGCCCATTAGTAACAACGCCACAGCCTAGCTGAATATTGTTGCTGACCATGTCCATCCCTTTATGACCACAGTTTCCACCCATCTTCTGATGGCTACTTCCAGCAGGATAACATGTCATAAAGTGCAAATTATTTCAGACTGATTTCTTGAACATGACAATGAGTTCACTGTATTCAAATGGCCTCCACAGTCACCAGATCTCAATCCAATAGAGCACCTTTGGGATGTGGTGGAGCGGGAGATTCGCATCATGGATGTGCAGCCAACAAATCTGCAGCAACTACGTGATGCTATCATGTCAATATGGACCAAAATCTCTGAGGAATTGTCCAGTACCTCGCTGAATCTATACCACGAAGGATTAAGGCAATTCTGAGGACAAGGGGGGTCCAACCTGGTACTAGTAAATTGTAAAACACAATTGTACAATTACTGTGCGAAAATTAGATGATTAGAAGTAAACAAATAAACCACTAAATAAATAAATAAATAAATAAATAAATAAATAAATAAATACATACATACATAAATAAATAAATGTTGTGTCTTGTGTCTCTGTGCATACAAAATATGTCAATCAGTCAATACACACATTTAGTTGAAAGACTTTTGGTCTCGATATCATTCCATTCTTCCTAGGCTTGACCTCTCAGTGGGGAGTTTACATGTGGCGGACGCATGTCAGACATGTTTGACTGTTGGCCTGTGAATGGGTAGGAGGTAATCAGTATTGTTTAAATGCTGCTTTGCATATGCATGCATCATTAATTAAATGCTAATTAGGACAAAGCCATACTTGTGACTCTCCTTCTGAAGACATCAAGGGAAGGTTATTGCAGAGGACTCAGCAAACTAGACTAAGCTAGAGATTTGTGTTCTTTGATATTCTTGCTGGTTGCACCCATCCATCCATCCATCCATCCATCCATCCATCCATCCATTTATTTATTTATTTATTTATTTATTTATTTATTTATTTATTTATTTATTTATGTATTTATGTATTTATTTATTCATTTAATCATTTATTTATTTATTTATTTATTTATTTATTTATTTATTTATTTATTTATTTTTCTATATAATAAAAGACTATATGGCAAACTCATTCATTCATTCATTCATTTCCTTTTATATGGCAAACTACTTACAGTAAATAATTTATTTCTTTAATATTGCATTTGGTTCATTATTATATGACTATATACATCAACCTGACATTTTATATGTGATGCCAAAACAAAAAATTTGAAAGTAAATTTTATTACAGAAATAAATGCAAACTCATTGGCCATACCATATGTCATAAGAGCTGATGTCAATATCTGATTTAATTTGAGCAGGATGTGTCACTCTTGGTGACTCACAAGTTCATCATCGGTTGACAAACACCTGAACTGAAGCTTATGAATTATAGATATCATGAGCATAGTTCAAGCTCTTCCGAACTCTTCCTACAGGTTTGTGTCAGTTCATTCACAGCCGGAGGGGAAAAAAACAGTGTCAATTGTGGGTGTGAGACTTTACAGGACGTCATGGCACAAAACCCACACACCGTCAAGTGACACTGCTGCAGATTTCATTTAGCACACTCAGACTGTTTTTTGGGATGACATCTGCTCTTCCAAATACACCAATGCAACAGCAAACTTGTCATTCTATATTTACATGAACACAACCTGCCATCTTTGTGAAACTGATTCAGCTCATGCTTGGTTGTTGTCTCTTATTTGATGATTCTCTCTTCTGTTTTTAGCATCGCTATCATTTTTTTTTTCCCAGAGATTCCCGGTGTGTCATTTGCAGTCTTTGTGGTGTAGATGTGAAGCCAAAACAGTTCTTTTGAGGAGCTAGTTCATGTCTCTCTGTGGGTTCTGGATTAGGATGTTGGAAGCCCATGACTAACATCTTGCAGTTGAGCTTCTCTTATCCCTGCCTGCCAATTCCCACTGCACAGCCGAGCACCAGTCAGAGCCAAAGGGGGAGGTTACTGAGGTATTTCAAGCACCTTTACTGCGTGTGTCATTTAGCTAATAAAAATGCTTATATACATTCAAGAAATATACAACAGCAGTCAATATTGTATGCAGCTGTAGAGGCATTTGATCCACCACAACGGCTCAGATAGGACCTATCAGAAGAGAAATGACACAGAGAAGTGATTCACAGTTATGTCATCTGTTAGATAAAGTAATTGGAACAGGCTGGCATAAATAAATAAATAAATAAATAAATAAATAAATAAATAAATAAATAAATAAATAAATAAATAAATAAATAAAGCTTACTCAAATCTAAACTAAATAACCTAAAAAGAAAAAAACTTTTTTTTTTACTTGAACATAATTTTTTTTACTTGAACATAACTTTTTTTTTACTTGAACATAATTTTTTTTTACTTGAACATAATTTTTTTTTACTTGAACATAACTTTTTTTTAGTTGAACATAATTTTTTTTACTTGAACATAATTTTTTTTTACTTGAACATAATTTTTTTTACTTGAACATATTTTTTTTTTACTTGAACATATTTTTTTTTTACTTGAACATAATTTTTTTTTACTTGAACATATTTTTTTTTACTTGAACATAATTTTTTTTACTTGAACATAATTTTTTTTTACTTGAACATATTTTTTTTTTACTTGAACATATTTTTTTTTTACTTGAACATAATTTTTTTGCATTTTTTTCAGATTTTTACCAGCCTGAATTACTTTGTTTAATGTGTCACATGGATTACTAATCCTTGATAATGAAAATATAACCATGGTTTTACTTAATAACAAAGATAATAATAATAAAAAAGACAAATTTATTAAACAGATATATTTATTAAAATAATATTTTAGTCAGAACATCTTTAGAAATGGAAAGATAATGACATATTCAAATTCATGACAAAGACAAATTCATGCAAAATATTGCAAAAAAAAAAAACTATATACGAACTACAACATTTCAACAAAATGTTATTTAATATTTTTACTTAACATAAATTTGGGTGTACTAATTTTTAAACCTTTATTGTAAGTTATTTTGTTAGATGAGCTCCAGATTTGGCTTCAGTACTGACGAAACTAATGCATATGTACAAATATAATATTGTAAAGTTTTCTTTAGAAAATGTTCATTTAAATGAGAGACTTGTGAGGGGTGAACTCATATACAGTACCTAGCATTTATAAGTACACCCTCATCTTTTTAACTAATATTTTAAAAGGAAGCTATACAATATTATATTTGTGCATATACAGTTGAAGTTAGAATTATTAGCCTCCCTGAATTGTTTGCCCCCTGTTTGTTTTAGTAAATAATATTTGACTTGATATTTTTCAAGACACTTCCATACAGCTTGGGTTTAACTAGGTTGATTAGGTGGCAGGATAGGGTAATTAGGCAAGTTATTGTGTAATGATGGTTTGTTCTGTAGACTATCTTAAAAATATATAGCTTAAAGGGGCTAATAATATTGACCTTAAAATGTTTTTTTTTTTTTTTTATAAAACTGCTTTCATTCTAGTCGAAATAATAAAACAAATAAGACTTTCTCCAGAAGAAAAAATATTACAGGAACTACTGTGTGAAAATATTTAATAAAGGAAAAAAAATTCAAAGGAGGGCTAATAATTCTGACTTCAACTGTACATTAGATTAGTCAGTACTGAAGCCAAATCTGGAGCTAATCTAACAAAATAACTTACGATAACAGAACAAAAACTAGTACAGCCAAATTTATATAAGATTACAAGAGATTTTTTTTTTTTTTACAATGTAATAAAGTGCAAAGATGCCTCATTAAGCATTACTCACCCTGCTGATAAAAAAAAAAAAAAAAAAAAAACTGCATTTGCTGGTAAAGGATGTTTTGATGCAGGTCTTGCTGGTTTGAATGCTTGTTTTGCTGGTTTAAATGCTGGTCTTGCTGGTTTCAATGCTGGTTTTGCTGGCCTCAATGCTGGTCTTGCTGGTTCCAATGCTTATTTTGCTGGTTTCAATGCTTGTTTTGCTGGTTTCAATGCTGGTCTTGCTGGTTTCAATGTTGGTTTTGCTGGTTTCAATGCTGGTTTTGCTGGTTTCAATGCTTGTTTTGCTGGTTTCAATGCTTTTTTTGCTGGTTTCAATGCTGGTCTTGCTGGTTTCAATGCTGGTTTTGCTGGTTTCAATGCTGGTCTTGCTGGTTTCAATGCTGCTTTTGCTGGTCTTAATGCTGGTCTTGCTGGTTTCAATGCTTGTTTTGCTGGTTTCAATGCTGGTCGGGATCAGCACTAAGACCAGCATTGAGACAAGCACTGAAACCTGCAAGCCCAGCATCGAGACCAGCAAAACCAGCATTGAAATTAGCAAGAGCAGCATACAAGCATCAAAACATACCTTACCAGCATTTGCTGTTTTTTTTCAGCAGGGCTATACAAATGAAAAAAAAAATAAAGAGTAAGTTTAGATTTCATGCCAAATTTAAACTTAGATGCGCTAACAATGTTAGAAACAGCTGACTAATAACAAGTATCGATGATAACAGCATGCTAGTTCAAATTAGAAACAGCCGAATTCATGTTAATAATATGTTTAAACATGTTAGCCGTGTTGCTATATATATATATATATATATATATATATATATATATATATATATATATATATATATATATATACAGTTGTGAGGGAGAGAAGATTTTTTTTCAACACATTTCTAAATATAATAATTTTAGTAACTCATTTCTAATAACTGATTTATTTTATCTTTGCCATGATGACAGCAAATAATATTTGACTAGATATTTTTTCAAGACACTTCTATACAGCTTAAAGTTACATTTAATGGCTTACGGTTATTTAGGCTATCTAGGCAGGTTAGTGTAATTAGGCAAGTTACTGTAAAATGATGGTTTATTCTGTAGACTATTGAAAAAATAGCTTAAAGGGGCTAATAATTTTGACCTTAAAATGATTAAAAATAAAAATATAAAAACTGCTTTTATTCTAGCCGAAATAAAACAAATAAGACTTTCACAGAAGAAAAAAATATTATCAGACATACTGTGAAAATTTCCTTGCTCTGTTAAACAATAATTACAGATTGACTTGTTCAAATAAATTAGTGTATTGCTAACATGTTAACATATTTACCATGTTGTTAATTGGTATTTTGTTAGAATGACTTAAGATGTTTCAGCTTGCCTTAGACCATATTAGTGATAGCTGAAAGTATTAAGGTTTATGAACTAAGTGAATATAGTCTAAATATTATTTATTTATTCATTCATTCATTCATTCATTCATTCATTCATTCATTCATTCATTCATTCATTTTTATTTATTTATTTATTACTATGTGATTGCTAGTGCTCTATGATTTTTTGATACATTTTATCTATTTATTCTGGCTGGTTACATCATAAACAGGGCACATTGTGACATTGTGTGTATATTCTGTCATTGTTCACGCTGTCATTGATTTAGTCTGTGGAGGTCGACAGGTCATTAAGGTCAGTATACTGTTAGTGTCGAGCATGTGTGTCCACTCCTGAATGCCTTAACTTTATTGGTGGGCTGTGAAATTGCCCCATAGCATTTGAAAATCTGATCATAAATGAGATATATTGTCAATTAAAACACAAAGCCTTGTTATATCCTTCAAGGGAAATAATTTGTTCAGTGTTATTCTACATAGAAAAAGATGTCAACAACATAAAGCATGGAACATCTTTAGTGTTAGAAAAATAAATTATTAAAATGTAATTTGTATTTATTTAATATATTTATATTATTATATTATTTTATATTATATCATATTATATTGTATTATTTTATATTGTATTATTTTATATTATATTATATTATATTATATTATATTATATTATATTATATTATATTATATTATATTATATTATATTATATTATATTATATTATATTATAATATATTATATTATATTATAAGTCAAAATAAGTTTCAATTGAAGGTCGAAAAAACACCAAGTAATATGTAATAATTTAATCTTATATGCTAATTATAAATTTTTGTGTTATTTACAACATTTACAACAAACTAATCTTGTTTTAAGGCATATGCTGACCTTTTTTACTATTCAACACATACATCTATTGACAAATATGTGTTAATACAGTAAACAAAGGCAAATGGCTATGTATTGGCAACACACCAGAACACCCTAGCAACCACATAGCAACATCTTGGCAACCACCCAGAACATCGTAACAAACTGCATGTTTACTCAATCTTATATCATTAAGGGAATTAACTTAATTAAAATAAAAAATAAGCAAGCAAACAAACAAAAATGGGGAACAGGGTCTCTCCCTGGCAGTCAAACACAAATCAGGTTTCCCTTGTTTATTTTATTTTATTTTATTTTATTTTGTTTTTCATTTTATTTTTATTTAATTATTTTGTTTTTCATTTTTTTATTATTTTATTTTATAAATTTTTTTGTTTTGTTTTGTTTTTGTTTTTTTCATTTAGCTTTTTTAGTTTTTTATTTATTTTTTATTTTATTTAATTTATTTGTTTATTTGTTTATTTTTATTTTTTTTTTAGTTTTAGTTTGGTTTTGTTTTTATTTTTTTATTCACTTGAATGCAGCAGCACACATAGTTAAAGTCAAAATTATTGGCCCTCCTGTGAATTTTGTTTTCTTTTCCCCAAATAATATTTAACAGAGCAAGAAACTTTTTACAGTATTTCCTATGATATTTTTTCTTCTGGAGAAAGTCTTATTTTATTTATTTATTTATTTATTTATTTATTTATTTATTTATTTATTTATTTATTTATTTATTTATTTATTTATTTATTTGTTTGTTTGTTTGTTTGTTTGTTTGTTTGATTGTTTTAAGATCAATATTATTAGCCCCCTTAAGCAATATTGTTTTTTTTCTTGTCTACAGAATGAACTATCAGTATATAACGACTTCCCCTAACTTACCCCCCTAATTAACCTAGTTCAGCCTATAAATGTCTCTTTAAGCTGAGTACTAGTATCTTAACTAAATATGTAGTAAAATGTTGTATACTGTCATCATGGCAAAGATAAAATAAATCAAATTAAATTAGTCATTACTTGGGGAACAGAAATTGGGGAAAAATATAAAAGTGGGCTAATAATTCAGGAGGGCTAATGAATCTGACTTCAGCTGTACTGTCTAACCTACATTTACCTCTCTTGCACTGATGATCACCCCTTTGACACATTGTCTGCATAAAATTATCTCCTCTGAATAGCTCCATGCAACCACATTACCATCATCATCACTAGCTTTCTCAAAAAAAAAATGGCTAAAAACTTCCAATCCCTTTGCCACTAAAACCATCATTGTAAACACCCCCACCGCAGCGCTATTAATCAGCAGCCAGCGTTGTGCTTCACAATTATGTCATCTATCAGAGGACCACATTTTAAGAGACGAGCCTGCTAGTAAAACACCAAATCCGATTTATTCTGCTCCGTCTTATCCCTCCTTTTGAAAGCAGGCATGAGGGAGGGGGCTCCTGTTGTTCCCACCCTACCGAATCCCCCCCAAAAATGAAAAAAGACCAGAGGGAAAGGGAAAAGCGTAAAAGAATGGGACACAAACAGCGACTCCGGCAGGACTCCAAGTGGAGCCGTCCACATTCTCCTTCCTTGCTCAATGTCCCATGACAACAAGGTGAGATGAACAGCAGAGGTTAGTCTGAGCAGCTGCTTCCTGGGCTGGAAACTCCGAGCATTGAGGACCATCTGTCTATATGTTCACTGATGTATATGGGAGCCATCTATCAGACTGCAGCCCCGCAGCTGCTTTCTCGTCAGGCCTGCTGCCTTTCTCTAGGCGCCCCAACAATGGAAGCCAGTTCTTCAGCTTGCGTCGCCTGCAATGGCTGATTTGATTAAGTCCCGAGCTCTCATTATGTTGGGTTGGGGTGTAGAATTTCAATGATAATCCATAATGCATGACCATTTTTTTTTTCTTCTCTCCTCTTCGCTTTTTTTTTTTATTTGTTGCCATGGCAACATAAATTCAAGGTTACTGGCTCAGACGCATAATTGGGTGTGCACTGAGCGCTGAAGAGGTGCTGTTAAAATTCCCCTCATGAAAGTGGAGCATCAATCATGTTGTCGCAGATTGCAAAGTACTCATAATCAGATGAAATGCCTCGGAGAGAGAGTGTGTGTGTGCATCTCTCTGTGCATGTGCGTGTGTTAAGAAGAGCTGCATCCTTCTTTCATTGAAGCTGAGGAGTGAATGGGAGCACTTTGTCTCTTTCGCTCTGCCTAAGTAAAACTGGACTATCTCTGGCAGTCGCACAAGCCTTTTTATGCACTTTCTTGTAACTTGGTCTCACTTCATTTGGCTGCGCCCGGCTCTCTGAGACTGGAGTGTGCGTGAGAGTGTGTGTAAGTGTGTCTAAGTGTGTGCGCGGCTCTGAAATGAAGGGAATCATTTGTCACTAGAGATCACCAGGCCTTTGACAACTGCAGCCTGCAGCCCGGAGCTCATCAAACCTATTTTAACACCAGACAAAAGGCCAGATTTCCACCCTCGTGGCTTCCTACCGCTGCTGAAAATCCTGGTGTGCTGCTTATATCTTAGAACTTTTATTTTTTGTTTCCTTTTGGGAGTCAGAGAAGATTTGGTTTTATGAAGATGTGTCGGTCTGCATTTCTGTCTCAATTTGGTTTGTGTAACCAGGAGATGTAGCTTATACTGAGAAAAGAAAAGTGCTGTGCAACAGTATAAAGTTATAGATATACACTGAAATCTGATATAGAGTCTTTTAGATTTGTCTAGTTGTTTGTTTGTTTGTTTGGTTGGTTGATTGTTTTATTTTTCATGTTAAGTTGATGTTGTGTAGCACACATTTGTAAATTGAAATGCCAGCATTGCAAAAGTAAAAGTTAAATAACAACAATTATTGTGTAAAATGTTGGGGCAAAATGCATGAAATTAATTAACTAATAATAATAATAATAATAATATATAAACTTACCGGCCACTTTATTAGGTACACCTTACTAGTATTGTGTTGGACCCCTTTTTGCCTTCAGAACTGCCTTAATCCTCCTTGGCAAAGATTCAACAAAGTACTGGAAATATTCCTCAGAGATTTTGGTCCGTATTGACATAATAGCATCATGCAATTGCTGCAGATTTGTCTGTTCTTAGCTGACAGGAGTGGCACCTGGTGTGGTCTTCTGCTACTGTAGCCCATCTGCCTCAAGGTTCGACGTGTTGTGCCTTCAGTGATGCTCTTCTGCATACCTCAGTTGTAACGAATGGTTATTCGAGTTACTGTTGCCTTTCTGTCAGCTGGAACCAGCCTGGCCATTCTCCTCTGACCTCAACAAGGTATTTGCGCCCACAGAACTGCCGCTCACTGGATATTTTCTCTTTTTCGGACCATTCTTTGTACCATGCCATAATTAAAGTCACTTAAATCACCTTTTTTTTCCCATTCTGATGCTTGGTTTAAACTGCAGCAGATTGTCTTGACCATGTCAACACGCCTAAATGCACTGAGTTGCTGCCATGTGACTGGCTAATTAGAAATTTGTGTTAACAAGCAGTTGGACAGGTGTACCTAATAAAGTGGCCGGTGAGTTTATATTATTATTATTGTTATTATTATTATTATTATTTTATTTTATTATTTTTTTTATGATATTAAAGTTATACAGTTAGCATTACAGTTTAGTATTGCTAATTAAAAGACCACTCCATTCACATCTCACAGTTTTGTGGCTCTAGTTTTACATATAAGCCTGTTCATCTATCATAAATGTAAATAATATCACAGCAGACTCTGAGGACAGATTAAGGGTCAGGGTCTCTGTGTCTCTCTGTGGGTGTGCGGTAATACTCAAACTGAAACATATGTACAGGTCTGATGTCTGTCAGGTTTACCTACACATCATTTCACAACCTTTCATGATAAGCCTGTTTGTGTGCATCCAGTGGCAGTCATAAATAACAACATTTAAACCTGCTTCAGCACAACTGGCAAATAGAACTTCATGTATACTATGGGGCTGTTGAATGCTTGCTGATGAATATTGTAAGGTGTGCGATTATTTTCAGATAAACACATAGCTAAAGTAGCTCTAGGCATCACAGTTCCATAACACTATGCTAAATGATTTCAGTTGCTACAAATCGTTTCACAGCCTTCACCAGCCCAAAATCAAAGCAAATAGCTTAGAATTGTTTGAAAATAATGCACAGCCGAGATGTAACACCATCTTGGATGTGCATTGTTGTCCATTATTCAACTGCACATTGTTAAATATTCCATCCTTATACTACAGGCCTGGTGAATGCCCGATTTTGATTGGCTGATGAACTTTCTAATGGGTACAATTACTACTAAAATATTTTCAGGCAGGTCTTGACTGCATATCACTGAGCTGAATCATTTATGTGGTCACAGTCAACAGCAGACAAAATGAAATCAAAAAGGTCTTTGGATGAGATGCGTAAGAAATTAGTACTACATAAAGGAGTAGCTTGAGGACAAAACCTGACAAATATTGAGAAATATAACATTTGAACTATGCATTTTAGAATGGTTACCATTGTATAATCAAAATAATTGACTCTGGTCCATTGAATTATTAGAAAATAATGCACACCCATGACATAACACCATCTTGAATGTTCATCATTGTCTATAATTCAACTGGACGTCATTAAATATTCCATCCTTATACTACAGGCCTGGTGAATGCTCGATTTTGATTGGCTGATGAACTTTCTAATGGGTACAATTACTACTAAAATATTTTCAGGCAGGTCTTGACTGCATATCACTTAGCTGAATCATTTATGTGGTCACAGTCAACAGCAGATAAAATGAAATCAAAAAAGTCTTTGGACAAGATGCAAAAGAAAATAGTACTACATAAAAGAGCAGTATGAGGACAAAACCTGACAAATATCTAGAAATATAACATCCGAACAATGGCTTTAAGAATGATTACCATTGTATAATCAAAATAATTGACTCTGGTCCATTGAATTATTAGAAATGAATGCACACCCGAGGTGTCACAGCAACTTCATTTAAACTTGTGCATTATTGCTTATAATTCAGCTGCATGTCATTAAATATTCCAGGGCTAGTGAATTCTTGACTTTGATTGGCTGATGAACATTCTAAAGGGTGCAATTATTCACTTAAACTTAATCATTTGAAAACAATGCACACCAGTGAGGTGACATTATCTTGGATGTGCATTATCATTTATAATTCAACTGGACCAAGTAGTGGACCAAGTATTCCATACTTCAACTACAAGGCTGGTGAATGTTCAATTTTGATTGGCTGATGAACATTCTAAAGGGTGAAATTATTTTCTGAAGTATTTTAGGCAGGTCTTGACTGCATATTACTTTGCTGAATGATTTATGTTAAGTCACAGTCAACAGCAGACAAAATGAAATCAAAAAAGATAGATGAGATGCGTAAGTAATTAGTACAACATAAAGAAGCAGTTTGAGGACAAAACCTGCAAATATCGAGAAATATAACATTTGAACAATGTCTTTATGTTAATCATTATGTAAACAAAATAATTGACTCTGGTCCACACCCGAGGTGTCACAGCCACTTCATTTAAACTTGTGCATTATTGCTAATAATTCAGCTGCATGTCATTAAATATTCCATACTTAAACTACAGGGCTGGTAAATTCTTGACTTTGATTGGCTGATGAACATTCTAAAGGGTGCAATTATTCACTAAAGTATTTTCAAACAGGTCTTGACCGCTTATCACTATGCTCTATATGTTAATTCACATTCAACAACAGTCAAAATGAAAACAAAAGGCTTTAGATGAGATGTGTTAACTAAATTAGTACTACACACAGAAGTAGTTTGAGAACAAACCCTAACAAATATCTAGGAATATAACATCTGAACAATGTCTTTAAGAATGACTACCATTGTATAAGCAAAATAATTGATTTCAATCCATTGAATTATTAGAAAGTAATGCACAGCCACTTTACTCCATGTGCATTATTTTGTAATAATTCAACAGCTTCTTTATCCTCGATAATTCCTTACACATGCAATAAAAGTTCAACAGCCATAAACAAAACACATACAAAAAAAGGAATCTCCCTCAAAGCTCATTTGGGAAAACAAAGAGAGGAGGGCTATTATCAGGCCAGTGTTTTTAAAGACAGTAAGAAAGGCCATTTGTTTCAAGTTCAATTTCTCTCTTTCTCTGCTGCTGTATTTATCAGAGAGCGAGTCTGATGACTGCAGCTCCACAGGGATCCAGACAAGGGATCACACTTGGATTTTAATGAGCTCCTGATCCTGTACTCACTCGCACAGGTGTGGATCTGCCAGGAAAGAGCCGCTCGGGTTCATATTCATTCTTCCTGTCAGTCCAACCCAGTCAATTGATGGCTCCTGTAAAATTGACGTTTTTTCATCGTGCAGTGAATCATTGTGAGTGATGATTGATTTTGATATGAGCCTGAGGGATGACAGCACCCGGCTTTCCAAGTCATTCCCGGGATGTGTTTGTGTCATTGGAGATTTTTTGATGATGAATGATGAAGCACATATAAAAATGAATCTGATGTATTTCTAGTTCATAAAACTGGCAACGAGAATCTAATTGGCCTGAAAAATGCATTTGTTCTTGATTTTTGTAACTCTGTCACTCACTGCTCTCAGTTCTCATCGCAGGGATTTAATTATGCAGATTAATAAATGATTTACAGAATGCTGTAAAAGTACAAGGATGCTTTTTTGAAACTTTTAAAACTTTAAATAAACTACATAAAACAACTCAAATGTATGCCAGAGAATGAAGAATCGAGTAATATAAACATTTAGGTTACTGATTTGTTTTTCATTTATTACAAATTATAAATTCAGGATGTTGTCTTGAGTTAAAATCAATGACTTATGTTTGTCGTGTTATTTTTATTATGATTCTTGCACCTACCCAATTGCTTGTAACATGCAATGTGTCAATTTATCAATTCATATTATAATCTTTAATAGCAGGAATTTAATTATAAATGAATAAATCACTAATAGCAGGGTCCAAAAGTGTGAATCAACCTTTCACAAATAAAATGTAATAAACAACTGTGAAATATACACTATAAAATGAAGAACATGATGAAAAAAAATTTAAAGTTTAATAAATAATTGAAAAGGTAATATTATAATATATTATTTTATTTACTATTCAGCGTATTGAAACTAAATTAGTTGAATGAATTAATAAATAAAATAGTAAGTGTTTTACTAATGATGTAATTTGTGTAATTTCAGTGAAACTGTCAGAATTCTAATTTGAATGTAATTATGCACCCTAATAGTCAAATTAGTTTTTGACAGCAGTTTTTGATACTTTACCCTATTTATACTACCTGACGAAAGTCTTGTCGCTGATCCAAGTTTTAGAAAAAACAAATATTAACTTGACTTCTAGTTGATCCTTTGGTATGAGAAGTGGCTTATATGAAAGGCAAAGGCCTCTAGATTACGCTTATTTTACCAAAATAAAATATGATCATTTATAATTATTTAATTAGCCCAGTAAAGTCTGACTTTGCTTAGACAAAAGTCTAGTCACTTAACATAAATAATGAACAGTATAGAATATAAAGTCATTGTGCAATGGAAAAACAATTAATATAGTGTATGACTCCCATGAGCTTGGACGACTGCATCCATACATCTCTGCAATGAATCAAATAGCCTAATAATAAAGTCATCTGGAATGGTAAAAAAAAGTATTCTTGCAGAACTCCCTTAATTAATCAATATTTCTTGGATTCACCTTCAATGCCTCCTCCTTCATCTTACCCCAGACATGCTCAATAATGTTCATGTTTGGTGACTGGGCTGGCCAATCCTGGAGCACCTTCACCTTCTTTGCTTTCTGGAACTTTGATGTGGAGGCTGAAGTATGAGCAGGAGCGCTATCCTGGTGAAGAATTTGCACTCTCCTGTGGTTTGTAATGTAATGGGCAGTACAAATGTCTTGAAACCTCAGGATGTTGATGTTGCCATCCACTCTGCAGGTCTCTCGCTCGACCCCATACTAAATGTAGCCCCAAACCATGAATTTTCCTTCATCAAACTTGACTGATTTCCGTGAGAATCTTGGGTCCATGCAGGTTCTGCAGTATTTGTGATGATTGGGATGCAGTTCAACAGATGATTCATCTGAAAAATTGACCTTCTGCCACTTTTCCAAATGATAAACTAATAGTCAAGTTATTATGTGTTGCTCTTACAACTGGGATCGATGACGACTTTTGTCAGGTAGTGTAAACCTGTAAAGAAAATAATGTATTAAAATTATGCCATTAAATTATTTAAAATTATCTAAAATGTCTCACATTTAGAATTAGGCATATTAGCATACAACTTATTATTTATTATTATTTTAATTGTACTTTTCATATTTGTTTTACGTGAACTCTTACTTTCATTTATTTATTTATCTTTGTTCTATCAGCTGAAATGGATGAATCATCTTTCATTTACAATTCTTTATTATTACAGAGGCGACGCAGTGGCGCAGTAGATAGTGCTGTCACCTCACAGCAAGAAGGTCGCTGGTTCAAGCCTCGGCTGGGTCAGTTGCCATTTCTGTGTGGAGTCTGCATGTTCTCCCTGCGTTCGCGTGGGTTTCCGCTGGGTGCTCTGGTTTCCCCCACAGTCCAAAGACATGCGGTACAGGTGAATTGGGTAGGCTAAATTGTCCGCAGTGTATGAGTGTGTGTGGATGTTGCCCAGAGATAGGTTGCAGCTGGAGTAAAAACATGCTGGATAAATTGGTGGTTCATTCTGCTGTGGCGACCCCAGATTAATAAAGGGACTAAGCTGAAAAGAACATGAATGGATGAATAATATTATAGAACAATATCAGTGTCAGAACCTTGTGGAATGTTTCAGTCAGTTTATTATTGTCGAGTTGGGCATGTAAAATTATCTTTCACTTGCCCCTTGAAAATAAATCCACTTGTCCCATATCAAAAGTTCAAACCTTACCATATACATAATAATATACATAATACATAATATTCGCATTCTTCCATAAAAACAGGTAACCATTGACTTCCATATTCATTTATTTAACTCAAACAGGTTTGCCATAAGGAAATGTTGAGTAAATGATGACAGAATTTTCAGTTTTGGGAGAACTATCCCTTTGAGACTCTCTGTATTCAGGATTTATTTAGAAGAGCAGAAAAAATTCAGTGGTGTGCAACTGGGGGAAGCTGATGGTCCACAGCATTTAAAGAATTAAAAGAATTCCTTGCTCATTCACGGTTTGACTCAGGAGGGTTACGGAGGTCTTCGTCCTCTATTGTATTAGGAGAACATTGTTAAAGCTTTTGTCCCTTCAGCATTTAGCCTGTGTGTGGAAGCAACCCTAGAGCTCGGCTGTGTGAAACTGGCTCTGTTTTATTAGTCTAGGAACAGCTGTTTGGAATCAGCCTGAAGTTGGACTGTTTATGTCAGTGTGTTACAGATGTTCTTAAACCAGCAGTGAATGATGGGAGAGCATTCATAAGGTTCAGGGCAAAATCTCTGCGTTTAGCTTCCAGCAGAGTCTCAAACTACTGACATGAGGATGATTTTCTAAATTGTGGCTGAAACTGGGCAAAACAGCTAGGACTTAAAGGGATAGTTCACCTAAAAATGATTATTTGCTGTTAATTTATACTCATAGCCTCATGCCACCTGAGATACAGGTCACTTGTTTTCTTCAATAGAAGATGTTTATTTGAAATAGTAAACCTTGGTGATTAATATAATAATACATAACTTTGTCAGTCAAGAAAACATATACAGGAAAAACTAAATTCATATTTGCAAATAGGGATGTACTGAATGTTCAACCTCTAAAAATGATAAGTTTTTGGTTGAAATAGAAAAATGGGAGGAAATTTGAAGTTATGATATTAGTGTTTAGTATGCTGGCTGCAATATCTCTTCAACCGCACAGTAGTCACTGCATTGTGTAAAGCATTTTACACTGGATGCAGAAAGAACGGCGCTATGAAACCCATTCATTTCAATGGCTTAAACTGGGCAAGCATGGTTTATTTCACACTGACTAGCAAGAAAAATGAAGCACACCATTGACCAGCTTTGCTCACACATCACGATCAAATTCAAAATAGCTCAATATTACACTCGTGTACCCATAAACAGATCTATGCATGGAACCACACATGGTCACTGTAAAAACTGTAATGTAACGATGTGTATTTACGTTGTGCCTTTGTTATGTATGGCCATACACCCAAAGCACTTTTACAATGATGTAAGGGGGTCTCTCCTCACCTCACCAACATTAAATTTGCTTAAAAAAAGTGCTGACAGAACATTTATATGTACTTGTTCCTGCTGCTTTCAGAAGCTATACTGTGCCGTTATGGCAATACTGGTAAACTGACTGCTCCTAATTCTGAACAATGTTACGGTCAGTCTCATGTGTGTTTGCTTTTTTAATATGCAAACCCCCCCCCCCCCCCCCCCCCCGTAATATTATTGAATTAAACAATCATAAAGCATTTTAGGCTTCAGTGTTTGAGCAAGTGCACGTATAATTTTCAGCCTCTGCCCCAAATATTAATTTCGGTTTATCCTTACCTGTGACTCGTGATAATGCATTTAGGTCCTTTAGAAGCAAAATGTCTGAACCCGCATAGCAAAATTTCTCTGGCCCAGCTCTGGCCCACACGATCAGCTTTTGCTTGCCCTACATGCCGCTGTGAATTACGGTACATGACTGGACCAAGTCTGGCTTCCAGACAAGGGCCAAACATGGACCATATCTGAACCAAGTCTTGGACAAGTTAATAACCAATCTGAACTGGGCCAGGATTAGAATGAACTGTAAAATAATAATTTGGTTAATAAAATATATGTAATGTAGGTTAAATTCAGTTTTTTGCAACATACAGGGAAAAATAGATTAATTTATTCAAATAATTAAATCTTGATTGTTTCCTAGATTAAATTGCCATTTCCTGGATTTTGAAGGCATTAGAAGATACAAACAGGAAGATGGAAATGACTTTGTTATTAAGCAAATTTAAAAAAATGAAAATCAAAAATAGTATGTATTTTAAATGTGGGTCAAGAAACGTACATGGCCCACTTATCAAAAAAAAATTTAACACTTGGGGCAAATACTACATTTAAAATGTGGCCCAAGTCTTGTGTGCTACCTTAAAGACAGTGCCACCCAACCCATGTTTGGCCCACATGCTGTATGCCAGTGCAGAATGATTGCCTGCTGTGCCAGCTTTGTGCCAAATCTGGGCCAGAATTCTTTGCTACCTGCGAATAATATTTAACAACACTGAATATAATTTAAAAAACATTCATGCATCAAATACATTAATATTTTTGTTAATTACAAATGCTTGCTTAACAAATGTATTGAAATAATGATATGAATAATATGTTTAATAATCATTCTGAAAATGCAAGAAATCATTAATGCAGAATCATTAATTGTATCATTAATCCCAGGTAGCAAAGTATTCTGACCCATATTTGGCATAAAGCACGCAGAGCAGGCATTCGTCCAGGACTGGCATATGGCATGTTGGACAAACATGGGTTGGGTTTAGCAGTGGTGGCACTGTCTTTAAGGCGGCACACAAGACTTGAGCCAGATATCAAATGTAGTATTTGGCCCAAATGTTTACATTTTATATGTGGGCCATGTAAATTTTGCCTATCTTGACCCACATTTAAAATACATTTATTTTATTTTTTGAGAAAAAAAAAAATTCTAACAATCGAGTCGCTTTTGAGTAAAGCATGTCCATAATGCGTAATCCTTCATGGGTTTATCAAATTCATAACAGTCGTGACACACCAACATATCTGGCCCAGTTATGGATTATTAACTAGGCTGAGACTTGGCCCAGACATGGTCCATGTTTGACCCTTGTATGGAAGCCAGAATTGGTCCATTCATGTACCATAATTTACTGCAGCTTGTGGGCCAAGCAAAAGCTGATTGTGTGGGCCAGATCTGGGCCCGAGAAATTTTGTTGTGTGGGATGTTTCTCAACAAAGCTAAACAAGAACTGAATTAGAGATTCCATGCCTCATGAAGTGGCTTTGGGTGTCCAGATGCAGAACCTCAGAATTATGTTTGCAAATTGTTATATTTTCCTTTCTTATGATGATATTCTGGGTAATGTCTAATAATAATGCATACTGTACAACCCTGCATGATTCCACATATTCACACATAATCTCCCATTGTGATGTTTACAAGGTCAAGGTCACCGGGTCATTGCTTGGTGGATTAGTTAAATTGGCATGCTCTTTCTTCCTAATGGATTACCGACTTGGTGGCTGGATGCTTAATGTCACTTTTATCAGGAGCTGAGAATGATAGCGGAGGATTTGAAACTCAAAACAGACAATTGGAGCATCTCAATAGATATTGAGCACAGAAGTGGGATAAAGCGTAACCTGGCTGGGCCTCAGCTGATAGGATTGAAAAAATCCACTGCGAGGCCTTGACAGTCATAGGGATCATTTGGATGATTTATGCTGGGAAATTGTATTTGCTAAGCAATGGAGATAATTGAATAAAGCAGTTCCTGGCCCAGTGCTGGAGATGTGGCAGCTTTTCTGTAGAAAATCATCCTGCTCTGAATCTTACAGACACAGAGATAAGAGGCAAATGTTTGCTCGATGAGATTTACTGCCTCAACCAAATGTGCAGTTATTAATAATGAAGTTCTTCATGTATTATTATTATTATTATTATTATTATTATTATTATTATTATTATTATTATTGTTATTATTATTATTATTATTATTATTATTATTATTATTATTATTATTATTATTATTATTATTATTATTATTATTGCTATTATTATTATAAGGCAATATTATGTCAATAATTAATTAAAATTGCAAATTGCAATTTTATTTTAGTTTTTATTTAGGTTTTATTTCTCAAAACCATTTGAGATGTTTGTTTGTTATTTGTTTATTTTTATCATTTTATTTATTTTTTTTTCTTTTCATTTTACAACTTCTCTAAAATTTATTTTCAAAATTTAATGAGTTTATTCTAAACATTTTATTTTGTAATTTTTCTGGAAATTTTATATATTTATCTCAAGACAGATTATTTATTTATTTATTTGTTTATTTATTTGTTTGTTTGTTTGTTTGTTTGTTTATTTATTTATTTATTTATTTATTAGTTTGTTTATTTGTTTGTTTGTTTGTTTATTGGCCATAATCCTCAGCAACATGTTTAGTTTATTTTATTAATAAAGAAAATAAATTAGTGTTCATTTGCTAAATGCTTTATTAGCATTAAATTTAATGTGATATATTTGATGTTATTATGCAATTTTTGTTTTTTACATATTTGTGTATATATTAATATTTTTATATAAGTATTTCATGTTCATTGTAACTCATTGCAAATTTCTAATCAGCCGATCACATTATGGATGTGCAGCCAACAAATCTGGAGCAACTGTGTGATGCTATGATGTCAATATTGACCAAAATCTCTGAGGAATATTTCCAGTACCGTGTTGAATCTATGCCTCGAAGAATTAAGGCAAAAGGGGGTCAAACCCGGTACTAGTAAGGTGTACCTAATAAAGTGACCGGTGAGTGTACATTTCATGATTATAATATGCAAATTAAACTGTATACTTTATATTTTTATATATTTATTATTTAAATTTGACCACTTTTTACAACTGCAGCTGTCAAAGAAACAATGGGGTTCAAAGGAGAAACAGAATCGGAAAGTGTTCTTTGAAATCTTACTCGCATAATAAACAGCTCTGCTCATCACGTCAGATCTTACGCCATCAGCCACAGCTCTCCTGCTGCTACACTTTTAACAATTCATCTCATCTGCTTATTATACACCCTCCCTGATTCATGTCAAGTCATAAACTGCTCATAAACTGAAACATACTCAGTTTTTTTCTTCAGTAAGTTTCCTCTCTGTCTCTGTCAGTTGTGGGCAGTTTGTGTTAATGTTGGAGCCCAGAGGAGCACTGAAATCCTGAGACACAAAAGCAGCTCTGTGCGTGTATTTTCGAGGAGCTCACATCTGCTCTCGGGGCCCCGTCTCACAACGGCCCTCCTGTGCTGCTCAGGGCCCCTGACATTTCACTGGACGGCCATTACTGGCCTTGTCAGTCCTTCTGTTATCACAAATATGATATCGTAAAACGGCTCCTGGAACGCGAGACAAGCAAAGCCACTCAGGATAATGGTGGAGGTGTAAAATCAGTGTTTTGGTAATAACATTAAAAAACATGGAAGGTCACGTTTTGATGGATGAGAGGTCAGGGTAGATGGATGTTTGTGAACACAGTGAGAAAAAAAAGGCTTAGAAAAGATTTGTGTTCATTTTGTTCGTTCATAAATGATCAGATACGCACAGTATATATAGTAATTTAATGTATTTTAAGGTTAGCAAAAGATAAAACAAGTAAAATTATTCAAATGACTAATTGAAAAATAAAATAATAATATCTCTAATTAAACATGCAAAGCACTTTTAATAAGAAAGTTTAATGTAAAATAATAAAATACTCAAATTTAGTGTTCAGTTGTCAAGTGTTTTATTATCATTAAGTTTAATTTGATGTATTTTTGTAATTATGCAATAGATTTTTTACATATTTTACATATTTGTGTATATATTCATATTTTTTACATATTTATTTTATGTTCGTTGTATTAAATTAAATAAAATATTTAGTTTCTTAATAATTTTTTTAGATTTAAAATTTACTGTTGTTTTAATTTTACCTTTCTTTCTTTCTTTCTTTCTTTCTTTCTTTCTTTCTTTCTTTTTTCTTCTTTTTTAATTTTTTAAAGAAGTATTTTAAAGTAAAAAATTTATATTAAAAAAGTTTATTTACTAAAATTCATCTGCTTTTTTTTACAATGCACACTTATTATTATAATATGCAAATTGTACAACTGTATACTTTATATTTGTATTTTTTTACTTGATATGTATCAAATTTAATATATAAAGTACTTTTAATAAGTTTAATATAAAGTAATAAAATACTAAAATATGGAGACATTTTAAAATTAAAAATAAGAACTATTTTTGTTTACAACTCCACCCCCCACCCCCCTAAAATTTCATTCAACCATTTATTCATTCATTTTTGGCTTAGTCCCTTTATTAATCTGGGGTCGCCACAACGGAATGAACCACCAACTTATCCAGCATATGTTTATGCAGCAGATGCCCTTCCAGCTGCAACCCATCACTGGAAAACACTCATACACTCTCAGTCACACACTACGGCCAATTTAGCTTACCCAATTTACCTATAGCACCTGTCTTTGGACTGTGGGGGAAACCGGAGCACCCGGAGGAAACCCACGCCAACACAGGGAGTAAATGCAAACTCCACACAGAAATGCCAACTGACCCAGCCGAGGCTCGAACCAGCAACCTTCTTGTTGTGAGGCCATTGTGCTACAGACCGTGATGCCCCCCTCAAATATTAAATACAAAATAATGTATCAAACTAAAGATTGTTGAAGACTAGCTGAAATATTATTTAAATGTTATACTATTATCCAAATAATTTTTAACAATCATTTTCTAGTGTACAAAAAAATAAAAAAATAGAATAAGAAAGAATACATAAAAAATAGAAATATGAAATTACAAAGTTGCAAAGAAACTTCCAGAAAGTTTAAAAAACCAAATTAGGAAATATTATTTTCTGGTAAATTGTCCTGTAATAATCTTGTTTATTTACACAAGTGAAACAGTATATGCATATACATGATAACAAATTACCACATTTTTGGTAGAGGAAATAGCACACTTTCTGGAATTCTTTTTTTAATTAAAATATATAATATATTTTACAATTAATTATAGAAATTGCAAATAACACATCTAATTATGAAGCAGCATGGTGGTGCAGTGGACAGCACAATCGCCCAACCCAGGCTCATTCTGAGAACGTAGTCCCGGGGACGTTTCTGGAGACCGCGAAATACGTCCCGGGAGGTACGTATTTGTGCAGTTTTTGTTTTCGCGAGTCCGCGAGAGGCCGCTGTGCGCGCTTTTTCCCGCGCCGTTCTCGTGTAAACCCCCGCTAGAGGCCGCTGTCGAACGACCTTCCGCCTGTCTGCCTGGATGACAGAATGATTGACCGTGCGACCGGCCAATCGGCTGACCCACCCTCCTCCGTCCCTAAACCCAACCAACGACGATTCACAAAAGCCGTCCAGAAAAAGAAAAGCCCTCGTCTGATTTTTACCACGTTTTCGGATTTTGACCACATTCTCACCCTGTGACGAACTTGTTCGCTTCATTTTTTGGATTTTGTTTTTGTTTTCTTACCTGCGTACGTCGTGGTCAGCCCCTCTCTGCGCCTCGAGTCCGCCAGAGTACACGAAGAGCTAACCGGACAAACTGGCTGCAGCGGGAAAGCCCTCCACACGGAGGCGAGCGGCCGGCTGGCCGGCCGGCGAGCGCCGAAGGGAACGGTGTCACACCGCCCCGCAGCGTTCGCTTAAAAAAATGAAATGCAGCCGTACGTACCCCCGGCTACGTATTTCGCGGTCTCCAGAAACGTCCCCGGGACTACGTTCTCAGAATGAGCCTAGGTTGCAATCACCTCACAGCAAGAAGGTTGCTGGTTCAGGCCCTGGCTGAGTCAGTTGGCGTTTCTGTGTAGAGTTTGCATGTTTTCCCTGTGTTGGTGTGGGTTTCCTCCAGGTGCCAGTTTCCCCCACAAGTCCAAAGACATGCGTTATAGGTGAATTGAATAAACTAAATTGGCTATAGTGTGTGTGTGTGTGTGTGTATGGATGTTTCCGCTGTGTAAAACATATGCTGGATAAGGGGCCGATCACACCGAAGTGCTTTTTGCACTGAGAGGCGCCTTTTTTCTATGACTTACTAACAACTGCTAACATTTTGTGCGCAGTTTAGGGGCCGATCACATCAAATGCGCATTTACATTCCAAAAACGCGAGGCACACCATGTCAATAGGCAACGACTGAATCAGTTGCATAATGTCTGCCAATGTTGCTGTTGAAATTAATAAAATTTAATTGTAATAATATTGTGATATTCAAGGTTTGTGAGTCATACAACACCGGAAAACTCAAAACAGCAACCACAAGTCTTTCCTCCATCTTCAAAAATCTCCATAGTTGTCTTGACAATACAAACACAGCAAGCAACTCAACAGAAAAATCCCGCCTCTGCTTTCATTTGATTGGAGAATGAAAAAAATGCAACTGATGTAACATGCTTTGACCACCCAGAGTTGACTTTATTCAACTGCCAGCACACATCGCACAACAGCAAAAACATGAGGCAAAGCAGGTGGTTAAAACGCGAGGCGCGCAGGGTGCAGAAGCAGCGCACAAAACGCTCGGTGTGATCGCCCCTTTAAGCCTGGTTTATACTTCTGCCTCAAGTGATCGGCGTGACCTACGGCGCAAGCCTTGCATGTAGGCGTGCATTATACTTCTGCGCGCTGTTTCTGATGCTCTTCAATACACTTCCAAAACGCTTGCTATGTTTCTCTGTGTCGAGTTCCTTCGCTGGTTTTTAGTTTTTTCTGAACGCTTCCTTTATGTACAAGTGGCTCAAATTCACTCATTTTGAGGTGGGAACCAGTGGACGTGCAACAACTTTAATCACAAGGCAAACACAAAACAGCAGTCTCCATCCGCAGCTCCTTCACGCTCGCGTGGCTCTCACATCCGCCCACACGCGTCAGCGCTACCAAGCCGACCAATCACAGAGCCTGCGCTATGCGTACGCGTTGCATTTTTTGAGAGGCGTCCACGCATAGGCTGCGTCGTATTATATGAGTGCACTTGACACAGAAGTATAAATCAGCCTTTATGCACCTTTTGAAGAGAGACCTTTGTTTGCTGTTTTGAGTTATCTGGTGCTGTCATTCATTCATTCATTCATTCATTCGTTTTCTTTTCAGTTTAGTCCCTTTATTAATCTGGGGTCACCACAGCGGATTGATATCTGATGCTGTATGATTCACAAATCTTAAATTTCACAATATTATTAAATATTGAATTTATACCAATATCAACAGCACTTGTGCACAATACCCAGCTGATAGTCGTTGGCTAGCGACTTTTTTTTCTAGTCAACAAAAAGGCAGTGTGGTGCGTCTCACGTTTTTACAACGTAAAAACACGTTCGGTGTGTTGGGCTTCTAAGTTGGCGGTTCATTCCACTGTGGCAACCCCTGATGAATAAAGGGACAAAGCTAAAGGAAAATGAATGAACATTCAGTTAGATATGCATTTTTTATTAACCGACATTAAATAGACTTTTGTCCTTTAATAATGGCTCGTTTCCACTGACTGGTACGGTACGGTTCGGTTTGGTACGGGTCACCTTTATCAGGCTTGCGTTTCCACTAACAAGGGTACCCTTATGGTGGGCGTGGTGTATGACAGAAAGTTTCAGTCGACGTCATTCTAGCTCGAGGAAATGTCTACAATAAAGCTGTACGGGTCGCTCACATATCATATGAGAAGCACTTCTCACAAAACAGATGCTTCATACACATAAATACTTGTGTATAAATGTTTATTACTAACTTTTCAATGAACATGAGTTGATTATAACTGCAGATCAATGACAGTGCAAAACGACCTACTGTAACGTCTGTAATTATATTAAATAACTAAATAAATGAACATATATAAACACATACAGCCCCTTACAGTCTCTGATATGTTACCAACTACAGAAGAACTACACACAGCAGACATTTCGCCCGTATTTAGGTTCAAAACAACAAAAATTATAGCCTACAGTCAGTGAAAACCTCTTATCTGTGTCTGTAATCTTCAGCAGCACATGTAGCCTCTGTTAGAGAGTAATTCCGTCATTCCCGGTTCATATTAGTCCAAAAGGTGAAGATAATAAGTTAGTTAATCATGGCATTTTGTTCGCGTTTGTTGAAAAAATAATATGCTCCTTTTTTTCCGGCTTCTCCTTTGTTTCTTCACGCTTCACTCTCGCGTTTGTCAGTGTCTGACAGGATCGGGTTTCAAAAGCACGTCAATAATCAAGCGCAGGTTATTATCATCAGCTCAAGAAGTTTGTTATTTCAGATATAATGTTAGACGCGAGCGAGCGCTAGCAAGAAAGCGAAACCGCTCGCGCCTCAGACTGGCTCGTAAAAAACTACGGGGCACAGGGTAAATCTGCTCTTCTTCTTGGCTTTGTGGCTGTCCATCAAGATGACGACAAGGTTTGTTTGAGCCCAGATCGACCATGGCTCATTATTATATGTATTTATAATTCCGCTAAAATCTCTCACTGTGTTTTTCAAACATGGGTTTTTTTTTTTGTTTTCATTCTGGCTTGTTGCGTAAGTGAATGACGTATCTCTGTAAACCAATAGCGTTCAGCTGCGCGTGTGGCTCCGTCTTTTGGTACCCTTTCTCGTGTTTGGTACCCTTTCGAAAGGGTGCCGAAAAAGTGGTACGGTTCGGTTCGGTACGCTTTTTGACAGTGGAACGGCCATAAAAGCGTACCAAACCAAACCGAACCGTACCGTACCACTCAGTGGAAACGGGCCATAATAGTTTACTTTAAAAAGTTATTTTACACATTTTTTTCACTTAGTTTAACTTCATGTACTAAAATATCAAACTAACATAAAACACATGAAACTAACAAAATAGATTAAAAAACGCACAAAATAACTAAACATTAAAAGAAAAGCATTAAGATAACACTAGAATTAAACACATTTAATAAAAACACAGACTGAAGTAGTATTTTCTTGTAAAATGCATCACAAGGACCTTTGACAGCATTTGTACACTATGCATGTATATACAACGGTGAAAAAATGCTGTAGATAAAACACAATGCTAGTACATTTCACAATTACTAAGAGTCAGAAAAACTGAAATAATCTGTTTTATTTACAACTTCAAAAATCATTTTTTACAGCCTAGAAAATAAGGTGTCATTGAAAATGATCTAAAATAACAAGGTTTTTCTGTCTGATGGATGTATTTGGTCTTATCTTCATGAAAGGCACCACACCAATTACCAGCGCAGCAGCACAGAGAGAGACGTTTACAGCTGTTTGTGGCTCCCATTTAGACACATGCGTTTAATGAAGGTTCTTGAAGGTGAAGAGACACATTTAACACACGCGAACTTCACCCTTTCAGCAACGGGGGCCAAAAAACACACGTGCCTCCTCTCGTTTGAGATGTTGTCTGTGAAAATGAAAAGCCTCCATAGCAATTAGTTTATTAAGCTATCGACTCGGAAAACAGTGATTAACTGTATTTACTTCTAATGAGCTCGGGAGCAGATAAAGCTACTGTAAAAAATCATTAGCGGCGTACAGTGGATGTTCTGGTAGAGACTGGATCAAAGATGGTTCAATATTGTCTGTCGTGGCTTGTTAAGGCACATTTCACTGTTTGTGTTCGCTGGAGGACTGTAGCTGTGGAAAGATTAAAGGGCTGTTTAGTGCTAATGCAGACTTTGGATTTTGCCCAAACGTATACTGATAGAAATCAAACGTAAATTGCTATAAATACCTGAATATTCAATGTCAGGGGTGTGTATTTACTGAGTAATCTTAGGGTGAAATCACATTTCTTGAGATTTAAAGCGTTATAAGAAACAAAGTACACTCCAAAAAATGCATTTATTAGATTTTTTTTCGTCTTGTTTTTAGTCCAAATATCTATTTTTTTTAAATCAAGAAGTTTTTTTACACAAGCGTAAAGTATGTCTTGTTTGCAGAAAAATAATCTTATGTCCAAAGAAAAAAATAAGATTATTTTGCTTACCCCATTGGCAGATTATGTTGCTTATTTAAAAGCGAAAAACTCACCGAATTTTGCATATTATTTCTGAAAACAAGACAATATTTTTGCTAGTCTAGAAAATGTTTCTTGATTTAAGGCTCGTTGGCTGTTTGGAGTAGAAACAAAACAAAAAATCTAAGTAAGAATTATTATTATTATTATTATTATTATTATTATTATTATTATTATTTGTTTTTATTATTATTATTATTATTATTTGTTTATTATTATTATTATTATTATTATTATTATTATTATTATTATTATTATTATTATTATTTGTTTTTATATTATTATTATTATTATTATTATTATTATTATTATTATTATTATTATTATTTATTTTTTATTATTATTATTATTTTTTTTTTTTTTAATTATTATTTTTATATTATTATTATTATTATTATTATTATTATATTATTATTATTATTATTTTTATTATTATTATTATTATTATTATTATTGTTTTTATTTTTATTTTTATTATTATTATTATTTTTTTTTTTTTTATTATTATTATTATTATTTATTTTATTATTATTATTATTATTATATTATTATTATTATTATTATTATTATTATTATTATTATATTATTATTATTATTATTATTATATTATTTTTATTATTATTATTATTATTATTATTATTATTTTGCAGTGTAAAAATGACCTTAAGAAGATGCTGCAATAATTATTTCATATTTACATTGATATTAGTAGGTATTAGTCAAATCTGATACTTGTTTTGCTTAAACTGCCAATTAGCATGTTTTTGTGTGCATGTGCTATGCTATGCTAGAGGGAAAAATGCTACATTTCAACACTGTAAAACATGATTAGTTGGGTTTACTTAAAAAAGTGAATAAACCCATTGGCTTAAGATGATAAAGCACTGTGAATTAACTATGTGCATAGTTGTTCAAATTCAGTTAAGTCAACTTAACAGTTCCAAGTTATAATGCATTTATTCACTCATTCTAGTTAAAATGAACTTGTGGCTTTTAAAGTCTCATTCAAAGGCTGACAATTGCTTGTATATTTATGCTTGCCTGCTCGCATTCGTCAAGAATAAGGTCAATAGGTTCAGTAAATAATTAGTTATACATGATATAATAGTAGTTTAGAACATAATTTCTTTAACTTTTGTTTTATTTTGTTAGGATCTGCAGATTTAAAGGTTGATGTTTGTTATTTTTGCATTCATACAATAGTTTAATTGCAAAGAAGCAGCATTTTTTTCAATCGGACTGATTTATGACGAAGCCTGAAATTCTCTAAAAATCGACCCTCTGACCTTATTTTCTGCTAAGGATAATGCTGTTGAAATGAGTGGCCAGTGCCTTGAATGCTAAAACCAGGCTCAATGGAGAGAGAATGCAGTGTCTTTTGAATGAGCAGGTCAGAGCAGGTCACAGCACACGATAACTCCTATTCAGGGCTTAATTGCTGGTGGAGAGTCCAGAGACCCCACTGAGCTCACTAGAGGAGATGTGATGTGCAAAGAAGATAATTTATGATGAGCACAATGAGTTTGCCGAGTGACACTGCAGGCACTGGATGACTAGGGAATTGGTTTTGTTTTGAGTGCTTGAACTAATAATGAAGAAATGGGAAGGTGTGGTGTCGGCTTGTTTTCTGAGTTCTAGCCATCTGTGTGTGAAGCTGATCAGGGTTTCATGACAGTTGCAGTACAGGCCTCGGTTCTTGACTTTACATGAAAAGGCTACCAATTGGTTGCAGCTACTGAAATGTTTTTAAATGCATTTGAATTATTTTAGATGAAATTTTATTTTATTAGATTAAAAATTACTATTTTATCAGATTAAATTATTGACTTTTATTGACAGATTTCTTTATTTTATTTTATTTACAGATTACTATTTTATCAGATAAAAAGATAACATACAATATCAAAATAACACAAATTAGGTAAAATTATTAAACAAATTTAATATTATTTAATTATTAATGAACAATAATATTAAATAAATTAAGATAAAATTAAATTTATATTAATTATGAATAGAACAATAAAACATAACAAATAATATTTATTAAAATTTTATTTTATTAATATATATTTATTAGTTCCAAAACCATTACAACATATAATTGCAGCAGCAATAAATAATAATAATAATAATAAAAATAATAATAATAAGAAGAAGAAGAAGAATAAGAAGAAAAAAAATTAATAATTATAATAATGATAAGTATTATTATTATTATTATTATAATAATAATAATAATAATAATAATAATAATAACATTATTATTATTATTATTAGTATTATTATTATTATTATTATTATTATTATTATTATTAACAATATTATGAATAACAATATTATTATTATTATTATTATTATTATTATTATTATTATTATTATTATTATTATTATTAACAATATTATGAATAACAATATTATTATTATTATTATTATTATTATTATTATTATTATTATTATTATTATTATTATTATAAATACATAAAATTATTATTATTATTATTATTATTATTATTATTATTATTATTATTATTATTATTATTATTAATATTATTATTATTATTAATAATAATAATAATAATAATAATAATAATAATAATAATAATAATAATAATTTTATGTTTTTATGTTATACATTTTCAATTATATTCAGATTTGATTACTGTTTTAATTTAAGTATTTAACCTAATTTATATAAACGATTATAATACACTATTTTTATTTTGTTTCGTAATACACCAACATTATTTTTATAACGTTTTACAACGATTTTTTTATAATTATTCTAACATTTAAATACACTAATAATCAACATTTCAAATTAGTCTATCATTGATCACTCCTCTGCATTTATATAGTAATTTATTTTAAAGTTTTCATTGAAATACTTGAAATACCTACATGCTAATACAGCCTTGGAAATTAAAACCTTTAGAACTAAAACTGTTCTTTAGCACAGTCAGACACACACAGTTCTTATTTAGAACTATAAGTGAGCCTGTTGACATTTTTCAATTCTCATTTCCCCCATGTCGTATTCAACTGCGGAAACAAAATGTGACTCTAAGCATTACTATGTACAATGTGTTTTACAGATTGATACCAGAACATATGTGTGTGCCACTGAGAGCCTGAAATGTGCCTTTGCTTTGGTCTCATGTTTATTGTGGCAACTCTCGTGTGGCTTTCGCAAAACAAGCTGCCAGAGCTGAGCTTTCATCTGCTGAAGTGAACAGTAGATCATGACCTCAAGTGTCTTTAGTAGAAGAGGAAAAGCATCATGACATCACTGCTTCGGCACACATGTGTCAGGCACTTGATTCAACTCACACAAACACACACTTTTTTGTGTTTGTGAAGATTTCACTGTTCAACAGGCTCCATCGGCTGCGAGCTTTAGTCAGGATGGACAGAAGAGATTGGGTTTAGGATCTAAAGAGGCCTTGCGTGATGGAGGCTATGGAGGTCAGGAATGCAATGTGGTGACGGTTTGTGTGAAGCTTTGAAGAGAAATAATAAAAGCCTAAACGAGATTTTATATTGGTCGTGTAACTAAATGTCAGTAGAGGAGAAAAACTGTGTATTTTCCTGGTGTCAGAAGCTTTGAAGATGCATTTAAAGGATAGTTCAGTTAAAAAGGAAAATGTACTCACTATTATTAACCTTTTTGCGTTTCTTTTTTTCTGTTGAACATATTGAAGATATTTTGAAGAAAGCTGAAAACCAGTAACCACTGAAACACAATAATGGTCCCACTGTTTATTAAGCCTTTTTCTTAAGGTCTTAACTAATATGTACTTACACTGAAATTAGACATTTATTATAGGTAGGGCTAGATCCGACCACGTGATCGGAAATCTGGCCCAATCATGCGGTTTCTACTCAATCGGAATCGAACATTACTTCCCGATCAGGACTCTAATATATATTTATATACATATATATATATATATATATATATATATATATATATATATATATATATATATATATATATATATATATATATATATATATATATATATATATTCTTATTATTTTTAGCACATCTATATATAGGTAGCAAAGACATGTGCGGCATGACATCACTTTGTTGCAGAGACACTATTGGTTAAATGCCGGCAAAGTAGGACACGGAAGTAGCTTTAAGAGGAAAGCACAAGTATGTGTATTATAAGAGTACAGAGGTATTATATCCAGAGGTATTATAAAGTTGATGACGACAACATTGTCATAGCAAACTGTGAGTATGTAAACTTGGGATTGCAAGTGGTGGAAAGGAAAAGGCAAAATTTAACACATCAACACTGATACCTCATAAACAAATGTAGAACCTTGATTTGAAATGCCACCTCACCACTATTTCACAGTGAAACCTCTGCCAGACCTTTATACGAAGATTTCTGACAAACTACTTGTCCTGTTATTAGATGTATCCCATGTTTCGTTCTCCACAAATATATTGAGTTCGTCCATAGCTCTCATGTCTCTACTAAGCCTTTATGTATTATAGAAGTATCGAATCGGGTTTCGGTATCGATAGATACTAAAAATCAAATGACTCGGACTTGGACTCGAGGGCAAAAAAATCTGATCGGGACATCCCTAATTTATTACAATGTACTTTTGTGTAATTACATGTTTTTATATTGTATTACACCGTTGACCTTCCATTACACCTTAACCCACCCGTAATCCTACCCATACCACCAAATTTGTCCCTAACCTTACCATATCCCACCACAAGAGGACCAGAAGTGTTCTGCAAAACATTATGAATAAAATAATTATGTAAGTACATAGTAGTTAAGGTCACTTAATTTAAAATATTTTAAACAAGTAAAGGGTAAGTAAACAATGACATCATTTCCATATCTTTTGTGTGTGTGAACTTTCCTTTAAAGACTAGGGCTGTCATGATTATGAAATTTGGCTGACAATTAATTATCTAAAGAACATGTGATTTTGTGATTAATTGTCTGTTTTAGTGTCTTGATTTTCTGTTTTAGTGCTCATACATAAATCTAACATATGACCAAATACTGTACAAAGATGTGTATATGTGTAATTCTAATGACCGAAAAACAAATATGTAAACCTCCGTTTTGCAATATTTGATTTCCTTTTTTCATATATTTTTAAAATCCAAACATGAACGTGTATGTTAAATATGTGATTTACATGTATTGCCATATGTCAGATTTCTCCACTACCTGACAAAAGTCTTGTCATCGAGCCCAGTTGTACGATCGAAAAATAATAACTTGACTTCCAGTTGATCTTTTGGAAAGTGGCAGAAGCAAGATTTTTCAGATGGATCATCTGTTGAACCTCATTCCAATCATCACAAATATTGCAGAAGACCTGTTGAAACCTGCATGGACTCAAGATTCTCACAGAATTCGATTAATTCAGTCAGGTTTGATGAAGGAAAAATCATGGTTTAGGGTTACATTCAGTATGGGGGCGTGCGAAAGATTTGCAGAGTGGATGGCAACATTAACAACCTGAGGTATCAAGACATTTGTGCAGCCCATTACATTACAAACCACAGGGGAAGGCAAATTCTTTAGCAGGATAGCATAAATGATAGAATTATTCAGCCTCAACATCAAAGTTCCTGAAAGCAAAGAAGGTCAAGGTGCTCCAGGATTGGGCAGTCCAGTCACCAGACATGAACATTATTAAGCATGTCTGGCATAAAATGAAGGAGGAGGCATTGAAGATGAGTCCTGCAAGAATGCTTTTTTGCCATTCCAGATGACTTTATTAATAAGTTATTTAAGTCATTGCAGAGATGTATAGATGCAGTGTATAGAAGCTCATGGAAGTCATACTCAATAATTATTATTTTTTCACTGCACTATGACTTTATATTGTATACTGTATATTATTTCTGTCAAGTGACAAGACCTTATTGTCAGACCTTTTTGTCCTAATTAAATAGTTATAAATCAAGGCATGATCATATTTTATTTTGGTAAAATAAGCATAATCTAGAGGCCTTTGTCTTTCATACCAGCCACTTCTGATACCAAAGAATCAACTAGAAGTCAAGTTATTATTCATTGTTCCTTGGATAGGTGACAAGACTTTTGTCAGGTAGTGTAAATGGACAATTTGTCATGCGTTTTTTATTAATTAAATAACTGTAACAAATTGTCGAAATTAATTCAACTTTTATAATTCTTTGAAGGCAGTGGTAAATATGAATGTATTGCATTCTCTAAATATTAGACGATATTCACCCCAAATCATGTCTTCCACACAAGTTCTAATAGTTCGAGCTAAATATTTGCGTGAGGTAAAAAACATCCCATGAGTAAACTAGAGCAATTGAGGTGGTGTGAACCCAGGATAAGAGTATGCAAGATAGAAAAGAGTGAAACAAGAGTGAAATTTGAATGTGACACATTTTTAGTATCTCATTACTTTTTGTAAAGGTTACCTGGTATGCAAAATTCAGTTTACATGATGATTGAACATTAAAGTCTGTGTAGACAATGGTAAAACAACACAATGCACTAAATCACACTACTGTGATTTTTAATACACAGATCCATTATAAAAATGCTTTATTTCCCTGCTGTTTACATTCATAGACATAAACGACATATCAGAACGTTGTGTTTAACCTTGGATGTATTTGATAGGATGTGTAATAAAACACTAAAGACATTTTTAGTTTTAATACGCACATTATATGCATGAGCTTAAACTGACAAGGCTTTAAAACGCATGCAGATAATAAATTTTCATGATGAGGCATAACTGTGGAGTCACGTGCGTGCAGCAGACATGGTAATACAAACTGATGTTTGGTCTTGAGTGTAACCAAGACACAGGCTACAATAATTCCACCTTTTCTAGAATCAGGGCAAAGAACAGCAGCTTATTTTCATGTAAAGAGACACAAAAACCGTATATTTCTGCTTTTACTCAAACATGGACGTTTACAGTATGTTAAAATGATTTGTGTGATATTTTGAGCTGAAACTTCACAGACAAAACACAGGCCCACTGGGAATATATGCTTCAGCCTAGACTTTTATGTAACCACAAAAAATAACTTCATAGTAAACATACATTTGACCAGTTTTTTTCAGGTAAAAATAGCACAATAATTGCAAAATTATTACACAATTTTTTTGTTCCTTTTCACACTAATGATATTTACAGGGATTCATTATTTTTTATATGCAGTTGCTTTTGAAAGTTTTATTGGTTGGGTTTAGGGAAGCACCGCCTTCTTGTGTACATCTTATGTCTTAAATGTACAGCAAAATCACCCTGAGTTACATATTTCAGATTGTCAATAATGTAAACAGCGCCCTCTAGGGGATTTGTCATCTGAAATGTGAAACAAAACATACATATTTCCAATGAGCCTGGGTTAACTTTAAAACATGTTGTAAAAGAAGTATAGCAGGTTCCCTTACATTATTAGAAGCACAAATAAGATAAATATATATTTAAGCATGTGATGTTGTTAGTGTTGTAAATACCACAACTTATATATATATATATTATATATATATATATATATATATATATATATATATATATATATATATATATATATATATATATCAGGGACGTGGAGGCAGGTGAGGCAGTGTCATCATCCTCACATGCCATCATGAGATGTATACTAAAGATAAAATAAATATTTGTCCATTGATCTGTGCTATAAGTGCAATTTATTCATGATTCAAATGATTTCAATCATTTTTTATGATCAAAATCACTGTATTTTGCGTGTCTCCGGTTCAATTACAACGTAGGAAGCGAGCTGTGCCTCATGTCAGATTGCACAATCTCTCGCAAACTAGGTTGAGCGTGTGCCTTTTGCTCACGCAGTCTATGCTACCAATGTAATGCTTCATTAAAATGTATTTATACATTGTAGACATTTTATTATATGTCCTCACTTTCATATAATAGGTAATGAACTTCATGTATATCTATCACGTATTTAGTGTTAGGATCTGACATCCGAGGCCGTTTATACAACAGTTCAATAGCATAATCAAATATATAAGAAACTACTTCCTTCCATCATTTATTCACATCTGCAGCTGACGTCAGAACAGCAGAAACCATTGTTAATTTCACCAACGTCACTTTAGAGCTAGTATTTTAAATACTTTTTTTGCTCATATTTTAAGATTATAAGGCTGAACAACATGAAATGCCATCAGTCTAGAGACATTTCCCATTATTTCTCTATTGCAATCGGGATATTACAATAATAATTATAATTTAGTATAAATACAGCACTACAACATACAAAAGAGATAGATTGACTTAGAATGTCACTTACCTGTTTTATAATGATTTGATCAGCAGTCGCTTTTAAATTATGCTGTTTTTCTCTTAGCGCTTATTATGTGGTCTCATGTTGCCATCTTGTGGCAGAACGTCAACCGTCTTTGCTCTGCTAAGTATTACAGGCTGATGGATGCCGACGTGCTGAATCTCAGAAATGATAAATATTTAAAACAAGCTCTATCCTTATAAATAAACTTCATAGTTGCAATCTAAACAACTATTCTTTCCTAAAAAACCTCAAAAGTACATTATATTGTTCAACAGCTGCAATATTTGTCAAACTGTAGTGAGTTTAGATTCGAGAGCCAGACAGAACGATTGTGTACACACACACACACATATATATTATATATATATATATATATATATATATATATATATATATATATATATATATATAATTTAAACTTAGCTAAATTAGGATTCACTTAATTATAATAATAATAATAAAAATAATAATAATAATAATAATAATAATTGTATTTAAAGACATAAATCTTATTATATCTATTATTATTTGAGATAATGCTATTGCTGCTACATATATAAAAGGGACACTTTAATCACTGGTTTCATGCATTCATTTTTCATTGTACCATCCCTCAGTGTGACTCTCTATTAGCTGAACAATTCATTTCCATCCAAGCAACCAATCAGCACTTCTCCAATTCACAGTGGTGCAGCTGCCACGCGAGAAACATCCCGCACAGACGCAGATCTCAGGTCAGACATTAACGCTCTTATTCAAGGTTGCTGGGCTGTTTTATTAATCCACCATTTAAGTCTCTGAAGTCTAAAACAGCGTCTCTCATCTCTAAACAACAACACCCCCGCTAGCTCTCTTTATAATGCCAATAGGGATAATTGTATTTCATTTGGCCGCCCTGTGTGGCTTGAGGGTCCTATAGTGGCGCAGGCGAACAGTCATTTAAAGGCCTCTCTCATCATCGCCATCAACCCTGGATTGTGATTCAAGAAGCAGCCGAATTGGAGGACCCTTTTTTTTCTATGCATGAGCTATTATTGGGGGCTGAGAGGAGATGGCAGCTTTTAGTGGCAAATAGGGCCTCGGTGGAGGGTTCGCCCAAGTGTTTTACAAATGAATGTAGGCAGGCAGTCAGGCAGCTGGTCGAGGCCTGGATTCACGCATGCAACCCCCCAAAAACATCACTCACCTCCAGCCTTGTGCGATGGCCAGAGAGGCAAAGAGCTCCGGCTGCTTTCCCTACTGGTAATTACCGCTATTAAAGCTAATCCTGCGACCATTCAGCCTGCTTTTGTTTTGGGCTTTATCTTCTCCAAGCTTGGAGAGTTTCTCCTTTCAGACCATTGCACAAAAGAGACTTTTTTTCCTCTCTTTTTTTTGGTAATTATCTGTTTTATGCGCTCTACAAGGGCCAGAGAAAACCCTTCCTCGAGCTCGGAGATACGGCTAGAGCTTTCTGTTCCTTCTTTTCAGGGCAGACTCTCTATATATAATCATAGTGATAATGGGCAAAATACGCAGTGGACGTTATTGAGAGATTAATGAGATAGAGGGGGACTTTATCTATCTCGTCTGGCTATACTGCAGTAAATGCAATTATGTTCAGCGCTTATTAGCATGGTGGTAATGCTGGCTTTCTAATTTACAGCAGTAATTGGCTCTCTATTTTTATGATGTGTAATCCACTATTAATCATGATGATGATGATTTGGGGAATGTATAGTGCACAAATTCGTGTTCTCTATGATTTCCTGGGGTACGTCTTTGATTGTTCTGTTCATCGGGGCCCACAAAAGTGAAGAGTTTTGGAGCTGATCTGGAAAGATTTTCACTGATGAATGTATATCTAAAAAATGATTGTATTGTCACATGTCAAGTGTATTATAAAATCAACAGGAAAACAATTAACGCCACTGTTTATGTCATTTTTCCATGTTTAGTGATTTTATAAATATTTAATTAATTTCCAAATAAATAAATTGTGGTGTGATTTGGTGTTGGTCTGGCATCTCATCAGTTCTTGACAACTACTGAAGCCATGTGATGTTTTGTTGTGATGACGTTGTTGATATACCTAAAGTAAAACCCTAAGTAAAACGCGCCTGATGGCATTTCTTGGTGTTTGCCTCGTTAATACAGTATATAACAAATTGGCAATGAGGAAAATTGTGTGAATATTGCCTAAATTAGAAGACTGAATAAGTATAAACCGGAGAATGAATCCTGGAATGGCGAATGGAGCTGTTCATGATTGCTAATGATGTGGATGATACAAAACAAGTGGCGACATTCGATCTAAGATGATTTTTCAGATCTTGAATCTTTTGATCTTGATAACTGATCTCTGGCTAATTTGGTTCTTCAAACAAGTTCATAAATCAGATTAAAATATCTGTAAGAACTGATCTGAGATTGCTGCGTGTGTTGTGAAGGACAGATCTATAGATCCTTGAAATCATGATCAGCAATGCAGTGATTGGCTGATGGCACAACAGTGTAATGACATCCTCTGATTAATATTCAACTATCCATCTGATCAAAATGACATACAATTCATAGGAAATGGTTTGTTAAACGTGATACGCAATAACTTTCCACATTTGTTGTGAGCTGGAAGCTTTATATTTTTATAGTATTTAGCGCTTTAGAGCTGATTTTCTTTATTATAGACCTCTTCAAGTTTCTTAATAATGTGGGTTAAGGAATAACTGGTCGTTTAAATAAATTTTGAAATAAAAAAAGAAATAAAAAAAGCATTTTGATATTGGTAAAGGTGTCTGCAACTTTGGCAAAGCATCAAATCATCGGCATGTTAGCTCTCGTAACATGTGCATAACTGCATATATTATTATTCCTTTAAAAAAAAATCTAGGTATATCTATGTATATACAGAAACAGACACATGCTATTTCAAAGTAGTGAGCCACCCCATAGCAAATGCTGATATTTTCTTTCAATAGTAAGCTTTAGGTATATGTATATATATATATATATATATATATATATATATATATATATATATATATATATATATATATATATATATATATATATATATATTCATTCACTCATTCACTGAAAAAGGTGTTGCATGCAAAACTGTTGCAAACTATTTATTTGTGTTGAATTTAAACAAACAAATTAAATTTAATAATGTTCAACTTATTTTGTTTGTTTAAATTCAGCCCAAATAAATTGTTTACAACCACTTAACGTAAAAAAATTAAGTAAATCCAAGGAATCATCTTTGAATAATTTTTTTCAGTGTTCATTTTCTTTTCGGCTTAAAGGTTACCACTGAAAGAAAATATCAGCATTTGGTACATACATTCTGTAATACCTTTGCTTGAAATGACCCCATAGATATATACACTAGATATCGCATACGGACCCTGAGCATGCATCAATAGCTCTGCCACATTTTTACAGTGCTCCCAGGACAAAACTCATTCAACTGAAATAGTGAAGACCAAAGCCCAAAGATGAATAAAATAAGCAAACAATGTTAATGAAATACAAAACCAAGACGCTGCGGTGCTAGAAACGTGTATTATTGTCGGCTAAATAAACTAATTGTTAATAACGGGGATTCATTCACAAACGAAACGATCCTTCCATTAGAATGACAAGTGAAAGCGGAAGGGGGTGTGTTTAGGGACAAGGATTTGATGAAATTTAACAGGGAGGGAGGATAATACATTTCCATGCACACAAACACATGCTCTTTTTCAGCAATGCCTGTGCGGTCACTTATCCATCGATGTAGAAAAGTGATGCAAAATTTTCATTTTCATTTTTTAAACACTGCAATGGGGTGGTTTGCTGCCGAGTGTTACGCAGATAGGATGAGAATCAGCACTTCCAACTCCGAGGCCATGGTGCTCTACTGGAAAAAGGTGGTTTGCCATCTCCAGGTTGGAGGAAAGTCCTTACCCCAGGTGGAGGAGTTCAAGTATCTTGGGGTTTTGTTCACGAGTGAGGGAAGGATGGAACGTGAGATTGACAGGCGGATCAGAGCAGCGGCAGCAATAATGCTGTCGATGTATCGGTTCGTTGTGGTAATGAAGGAGCTGAGCCGAAAGGTAAAGCTCTCGATTTACCAGTCAATCTACGTTCCTACTCTTACCTATGGTCATGAGCTTTGGTTCATGACCGAATTAACAAGATCTCCGATACAAGCGGCTGAAATTAGTTTCCTTTACAGGGTGGCAGGGCGCACCCTCATAGACAGAATGAAAAGCTCTGTCACCCAGGAGGGGCTCGGAGTAGAGCAGCTGCTCCTCCACATCAAGAGAAGTCAGCTGAGGTGGCTAGGTCATCTCTTTTGGATGCCTTTAGGATGCCTACCTAGGGACGTTTCCAGGCATGTCCCACTGGGAGGGAGTCTCGGGGAAGACCCAGGACACGCTGGTGGGACTATGTCTCTCGGCTGGCCTCGGGATCCCCCTGGAGGAGCTGGAGGAAGTGTCCGGGGAGAGGGAAGTCTGAAGTTCTCTCCTAAGACTGCTGCCCCCATGACCCGGCCCCAGATAAGCGGATGAAAATTACATGATGACAATATAAAAAATTTAAAAAATTGCACACTGACCACAAGGAAAATTCCTGATGATAGATATACTGCATGTAAATATATGTATAGTATATATCTCTGGCTCTGGATGGCCAGTCCTCCACTGCACCTTGGTCCCACATTAATATCAAAGGAGAGCTACCCTGTACTAAAATGGCAGCTCTAATGACGCATTCCTTCCAATACACAACAATAGTGTAGGCGACATCTAATGTTAATATGACTCGATCTAATCCTGTTTATATGAAATAAGCCTGCTCCTGGGCAGGTTTGTGTTTACCAGAACTTTTGGTATGACAACAAGTCTCGGATGAGTTTTGAATAAATGAAACAATCCAGGATAATTTCAAATCGTCAATAACCAAATCCAGCCAATGAAACAATCCACATACGAAGCCCTAATGTAAACAGGCCCAACATGTATATATTTATGTAAGCAAGTATGTTTGCTTGCTTGTTTGGCATCTCAGTCTTTTCAAGCAAAAATGGATCATGGCTCATCATTTTGTATCGAAAGTCATAAGAGAATTGATGGTCACACTTTATTTTGATGGTCTGTTTGATGAGTTTGAGTTACATTGCATCGGCATCTCAACTAATTCTCATTCGATTATAAGTAGACTGTTAGGTTAGGGTTAGTGTAAGTTGACATGTACTTGCAAAGTTTCTTACAGTCAGTTAAACGTCTGTTTAGCAGCAGTATCAACAGATATTAAGCTGACAGTCTACTAATACTCAAATGGACCATCAAAATAAAGTGTTACCAAATTGACAAGTCACTTTTATTTCTGTAGTGCTTCATACCATTTAAAGAACAAAACATAGTGTAATATGAATTAATTTAAAAATAATCTCAAATCAGATTCACAAATAAAACAGGTGATTAATTGAAAATCAGGTATTTTAAATTATTTAAATTAGGCATATTTAGTTGTAGGAAATTCAGATTTTTTTCTATTTTCTTTACTGGTTACTTGACGTTTCAATTCAGTTCATCATGAATGCCATTGTTGAAGTTTGTGATGCGAAATCACATTTCTCAAATGACGTTTATCAATAAAATCACTAAGAATTTGGGTCTTTCATCAATCATATACTATTATAAATAGATTTAGTAAATCCAGAGAAATCCCAGTCTGTTGGGAAAGGCAAGAAACCTCAGATGATTTCACACAAAGTAGTCATGGTGTTGAATATAGCACAAAAATATGTAATACATAATATTGTATGCCACCATATAATACCTTAAGCATTGTCACACACTTTATAGTGAAATTCTGACATGCACAGCTGCCGTAAATGTATTTTACTGTGATAAATACGTGTGAACATTTTGTGTAAGACTTCCCTGTGTTATGCTAGACATCCTGGTGTGTTTCCAGTTCACCTACATGTTGAGACAGTGATGAAATGTGTGCTCAGTTGAAAGATGCCTGCAACCAGTTATCAGTAATGCGCTGTTACCCAATCTGTCCTGCTGTTAATGCCAAAAATATGGTACATGTGTATTAGAGCGCTGGGATTTACTCTCATTAGAGAGTTGTGCGACTCTTTGTCTGAGTGACAGGTTTAGCCTCGATGCGTTTTATTAGATCACGTCAAGTCTTAGTCTACCTGTCGCGTGTCATCCCGAAGATGTGTGGGTCTTTCAGAGTCCAGCCTTTCTCCAGATGGCTTTCCTCTTGCTGGTCCCGGACCTGCTGTGCTGGGACGTCTCCTGATTGGACAGGCCAGATGCTTTCCTGCTGCTTTGGTCATGATTGACAGGTGCTTTCCCCAAACAGAAGACCTAACATCCTCACTATTTTTTTCTTTCTTGAATGACAGCCCCTGTGGCCCGCAGATCTTCTCTGATTATTTTGGCAATGACATTATTAAAGCCTTATGCTGATTGAAATATTCATAACTGTCTGGGAGCTCTGAGACCGATATCTGCTGCTGAACTGTTGTATCTCACCAATCACGTGCTGTCAAAAGATCCATTTGGCTTTTGTTGTGATGTGAATGCGGTTCTGAGCTGTCAGGTTAAGAGCAGTGTTTAAATGACTGGTGTCTTCATTAGAAAGCTAATGGGCAAGCAAATCCAGAGCGTCTGGATAAATTGGCTCTTAGAGAGAAAAAAGAGTCCTTGTCTATGGAAACGGAGCAGCTCATTTACCTTTAAGTGTACATATATCACTAATAATGTTGTACTTGAGCACTCTACACACAATCTTTTTTTTAAGTAGCTTAATAAAAAAAGTTGGAGTTTCCTCAAACTTCTTCTTGCTATATGCAAATCTAGAATATTTGTTTGTTTGTTTATTTATTTATTTATATATCTTTTTTTTTTTACTTATTTGAAATATTAAAAAGACAAGAGACACATACTGTCTGATCTGTTGAATAACTAGTCTTTCTTCATAGCTGTTTTTCATTTATTTAGGCTTTCAAATTACATTATAGAATCTTAAACTTGTTTAAATTTGTTGAGATTTTTGGGGAAAACTTAATTGTTTTGTGTTATGGTACCTAACTCTAACCCAATTGATTTGTGTTGGGGCAACATGAATAAATTGCGTGGAACCCTGAAGTTTTTACAATGTACTGGCAGCTCATTACTCTTTTTTGTAGTGTTAATTTATTCAAACCAGACAATATATCAACATAGGCTCATTAGTGCTATATACATTTCTGGAGATCGCGAATTATGTAGCAGAGCTACGTATGGCTGCATTTCGTCTTTAAATTAAACACTACAGGGCGGTATGACGCCGTTCCTTTTCTCGCTTACCAGCTGTGTGGGCGGCTTTTCTGCTGTTACTAGTTTGTCCCATAGCTCGACACGTACGTCGGCAGACTTGAAACGCAGAGGGAAGTTGACTGCAACAATGGGGATTGAGTCTGATGAAAAATGGTTCCAGCAGGTAAGACAAAAGCCAAAATAAATAAACAAGTAAATAACAGGGTGAGAAAGTGGTAAAATCTTAAAACATGGTAAAAATCAGACCGCGGTAAGGGCTTTTCTTTTTCTGGATTGCTTTTGAAAACACTGGTTGGGTTTAGGGAAGGGGGAGGGTGGGAGGATCGGTCAGTTTGTCAGTCAGTTAGTTAGTTAGTCGACAGCGGGCATTGGTGGATTTTCGCAGACGCGAAATGCAAACCCGCGAGAGAAATTTGGGATCTGCAAAAAAAGTACCTCCTGGGATGTATTTTGCTCTCCCCAGAAATGTATATATGGGTACGTAATTAAAATGAGCATGGGTTGCAATATATTGTTTGAAAATACTAAAAGCTGTCAATAAAAGTATTATCATTGAACTGAGCATCAATATAATAATAATAATAATAATAATAATAATAATAATAATAATAATAATAATAATAATAATTGTGGGAGATTGTGAATTAACAGATTTGTTTGATGAGTGCTTTTCTGTCTTAAAAATGGGCATCATGGAGAACCGCAGGTTCATTCTTGCTTAATTTTGAAAGTTCTGCTAAACCAAAAAGTATAACAGAAATGGTTAATAATCCAATTATTCATTGTTAATTAATTGTTAATTGTTACAAATAAACATTTTAATCCGTATACTGTAGTTTGCATCACTGGACATTATTGTTTAACTTTTCTATAATATAGCAGTTTTATATATTAAATGTTTGCTACAGTATACTGTACTTAGTGATGGGAAGTGCGGATCATTTTACTGACTCGGATCTTTGAGTCTCGTTCATCGAAAGAATGATTTTTCGAGTCATTTCATTCATTTTGTTCAATCTGCCAAAATATTATTAAAATATTACGAATTGCTTCCAAACACATCTACAACTAGCCCAAGTTTGATCACACTACAAGCAAGTTATAAATAGAATGCTATAAGAAGGAGAAAATAATAATTCATTTTTTACTGGCTCTTTTGTCTATGAAGATATTTTTGTTTCTTTGCTCAGCTCACCTCTTCGAGTCTTCAAATTTCAGTGGTTCGTTCTCGTGACACTGACAGTCACATTTAATCTTGACCAATGCACAGTCTGAGCTGAAAGAGTTGTTCGTTCATCACGTGACAGCATGTAAAGAGACATGACTCAAACCCGAGGACTCGAGAAATGATCGGATCAAATCTCTTTCCGGCTCTAAATGCATATGATTGGCTTCTGTCTATCACATGATGAACGACTCAGACCGAGGACTCAGGATACGAACAGATCAAATCCTTTTCCAGCACTAAAGGCATGTGATTGGCTTTTGCCTTTTATGTGTTGAATGAACGACTCAACCGATGACAAGAAATGAATGGATCAAATCTTTTTCCAGCTCTAAATGCATATGATTGGCTAGGCTTTAGTCTTTCACGTGATGAACGAATGACTCAAACCCGATAGAGGACTCGAAAAGGAACTAATCTTCATGCGCGAATGAATGTATCACTTAGTTCATTCGAGTCATTCATTCTTTTGTCACATAACGTGAAAGAAAGCATAAGAGATTAGTTATTTAATAAATCAAATTGTCTTTGTAAACCATTTTGTAACCTATGATGGTGCAGGCATTAGAAACTTAAACACTGTTTAATTGTTGTTTATTGTTTTATTATTTTTTTTTCCAGAAAAGCTTAATGACAAATCAGATTACTTTAAAATCACGTTAATAAAAAAAAAAAAAAAAAAAAAAAAATAGTGCACATCAAGCTAGGTGTTTTAATAAATAAAAATGAGTAAGCTTTAAATTAAATAACACATTTGTGCCATAAAAGCTTCATATCAAATAGGGCAACTATTCCCAATACATTTTTTTATGAAACAGCAATTTAAGTGAAAAATTCATTCAAATAAAAAACTACAAAAGCCACAGAGCCTAATGAGTTTAACAAATTAGACTTTAGAATATTAAAACAACAGTGCACAACAAGCTTGTTTTTTTTAAATAAATAGAATTAAATAAGCTTTAAAACAACACTGTGTGGCTTTACTTGTTGGACTTGGCTTAAGGTTTGTTAGCATTCAAAAACACAAGCTCTGAACCTTTGATAGGGTGAGTCTGATTCTTCTTTCTGATGATTTGAAGTGCTTCTTTTGTCATAACTTGTTGGTCGCAGGATAAAAGCTTCTAAATGAGTAAATGCAAATGCAATCTTTTTTTTATACAAATATTAGACCAATACATAAAGTCTGCATAGAAAAACAATATTAAAAAACTATGGGGTAAAAATGAGCAAATCACAGATTGTGGAATTTGATTAATTTATCATATAGCCTAGCTTAGTGTTTGTTTTCTGATAACAAGGCAGTGAATAGACAAACAATATATATATTTTTTAAAAGCATGTTTCCATTTATTTGTAAAATAGCAAAAAGATAAAACCACATAACCACCAGAAAAAACTAACAACAACTTAGTGACAATAGGACAGACCTTTTTTATTTCTAAGAAAATGCTTTTTAGGTACACATTGTTTGATAATTTTTTTGAAAAGTCTAAAATATGATCCATGATGCAACAAAAATATAACAAAATTTGACATAAATATTACTGACTGAGGTTCTCGTTGCAGTGTGCAGTGAAGCTACAGTTTAAGATCAGAAATGCACATAATAATAATATAATAATATTAATAGTAATAATAAAATTATAATTATTAATGATTATGATGCACCCATCTTTAAAGAGGATTTGGAACCATTTACTAATTTCTACACCCAATTCTGCTGTAGTGTCAAGTCAAGTAAGAAAGACGAATGACTCAGACCCGATAGAGGACTCAAGAGATGAACGGATCAAATCTCTTTCTGGCTCAAAATGCATATGATTGGCTTCTGACTTTCTGTGATGAACGACTCATAAGACTTGAAAAATGAACGATACCACCTGCACAAATGTGCGCTCGCACTGATGAACGAATCACTCCCTGAGAGGATTTGTAGTTCCCGAGTCATATTGAAGATTCCTTCAAAATGAACGAATCGCTCAAGAACGACCCATCACTACTGTACTTCAGCCTTAACTCACACTCTGGGTTAAACTGGTCTTTCCACTAATTCTGCAAGCTGTAAACTCTGCCTACTTTAATTTTATTGACGTTGTCAGTCATTTTGACATTGCTGTGCACTTTTAGAAGGCAGAACTTGACCAAGCTAAGTAATAATTCAACCCAAAATTAAACGTCAAACATGTAGTGACTTTTTTTTTTTTTTTGGAGCTGCAAGTTGTCCTTCAGTATCCGTATAATGGAAGTCAATGGGTGTTTAAAAACATTCAAAACAAACCATAATTACCACTAGTCGCTCCTGATGATGCACTGAAGTCTCATGAAGCTAAACAATTGCTCAGTGCAACAAATGGAACATTATTTACAACTTTATTACCTGTTATTCACAGCCCGTGCTTTTAGTATCTACATTGAAGTATGCACTATGAGTGTCTCATCCCATACTAATGTGTGCGCGTCCTCTCTCTCTGTGGTAAACAAACCCAAGTGCATCAGTTCGCTTGTGATTTGACATCTGTTTCTGGCTATACATTGCATTACAAATATTAAAGTTAAAAGTGCACCTTTCTAAGAGTCAGATACTGATTTGATGCCACACTCACATACCATGCTCTTGTTTTTCCTCAACTCTTACCTAAAGGCTGTGTGTACAAAAGCAGCCACAGGGATAGCATCTTTTCAAAAGGTTTTTTTAAAGAACTAATCTACACTTTAGACACTAATATGTTTATGTGCATTTTAAGCTCCCATGAAATTAAAATACAAAGTTTTAGATGTTTAGATTTTGCTAACTATAGATCTTTAGATATGGATTTTTAGCTAGTGTTCTCCAAAACCGTGACCGAAATATATATCCAAACCTTGCAGTTTGTCACTTTCACCTAAATCGATCAATGTTTTTTTCATGTCACTTCATACTTCAGTTTCTTATATTTTCTTGACCAATCAAATGATCTCTGGTATCTGAAATGCCCCGCCCACTTCAAGATCATTCTCATTTGCTTTTCATTTGATGTGCTCTCACTGGTAGAGCTGTGAAAAAAGCAAAATACTATTGGCTGTTTTTTAAAGGGGAGGAGCTACTCTATATTCCACCCTCTCTTCATTTTTAATTAAGATTACGACAAATATCGAATTAAAAATTCACATTTCACAATCACTACACAGGACTTTAAGGTACCAATATAGATGCTTAAGTACAAATGCGTTTGAAAACGTACCACCCCATTGACGGCTTGTGTATTTTATATCTGTGTGCTACAGAAGCTTGCCTGATGGTATTCCGAGAAAATTCCCAATGAAACTCCAGGACATGGAATGGCAATGCGAGCATGTCTCTAAAGCTGTCAGCTCACATCTGTGATACAGGTGGGTTAAGAATTATGTAGAGTGTGTTTCATCATTTAATCACTCCTGAGGGTTTATATTGGTTTATACCTTGTCTTCTTATTGAAAGTGACACCACTGTCAGATTTCAGACTTCCTCTGTTGTCCCCCCTGCCGTATAGCTTGATATATTTCTACCACAGGTCATCGTTCCTTCATGTGGTCATTTGCGTTTGCATTGACAACTTGTCTGCCGAACATTTCCATAACATCTTATTACAGTTTAAACTGTCACATAAAAACACTGCTGACAGAATCTAACTTCAAAATGACATTACTTTTTCAAAATATGCTGATGCTATAAGAAAGCAAGCATAAATATGCCCAAGGTCATCAGAATTGTGAAACGTGAATTTGTATTCAGAAGAGAGGCCATTAATATCATCCGTCCAAGGTTATGTTTGAGATCTGGCAATATTAGACAGGAAAATCGTCCCACGGATGTCAACGTGAATCAGAGTCTCGGCCTCTTCCTTCCCTTGAGTTTCTTTCCCCCTCTGTCCATTTGCTTCCTATTAGCCAATAAAGATCCTAGTCAATTAAAACAACTACTTCAGAGTCAGGAAATGAGCCAATTAAAAACCAGCCCTGAAGAGGATTCAGGAGTTTTGTGAGGTCTGTAACACCTGCAGTAAGCTTTCCATTAGCATACCCATTCATCTCAATCACTGTGTTTCTTTTTTTAGGCCTTCGTTTTTGCTAACAAAAACCTGTGTTTGGACTGTTTTGAGGTTTATAACTCTGGAGTAGCAAGACAGTAACTATGCTAGCACACTTGATTAGCGGTTATCCTTGAGTAAAGATAACCGCATTCACACTTTTGAATGCCTTTTGTTAAATAATCTGCTATAATCTGGGGAAATATTTGTGATGTATAGCTGCAACTGGCTCTTTGGAAAATATTTCTCCTACCTACTGTACATTTTTGAAGAACTCCAAAAAATAATTATACATATAATCCACTGAAATGTAAACTACATGTACATGTCAGTTTAAGATTTCAAAACCTTGGAAAAATATGTTTTATATAGCATGAATTTGAGTATTAAGAAATGAAATTCAGAAATACTACATCCACCATGTTGTCATTGTCACATGATGTTCCAGTGTCATTTGCGCCGCTTCATTTCCAATCATAAATGCTCTCTCTTGGCCTCATGGTACAGTATAATATACATCGAATGCACATTTCACAATCTTGCCGGAAGTAATAGGTTACCGGGAGCTTCTCTCCTATTAATTTTCAAAACCTATGAATTCAGACATACAACTCAGCTTGAATACTATAAAGTAGGGATGTATGCAATTTCAGATGCAGTGAGAAACCTTAATTTAATTTAATTGTTTATTCCTAGTTCACACAAATTATGAATTAAGACTACTCAATTGATGAATTGATTTATTATTATTTTTTTTTTTTGCAGTTTATTGCCCAATTCTTTGACCTCAAAGCATTTACAGTACATGCATTGTCGGCTCCATATGTAGGATGTTTATGGCATGGTAAACATGCTTGGTAGCACACCTGGTATAGATATGGTGCTGTGATATGGAGCTTTCAGGGTCCTATAAAATTCAAGTGCCGTTAAATCCAGGAGTGATTCTAGGATTCAGACTACCATGGAAAAACATTTGCTTATTTATTCAACACAAACTGATGTTTACTTCTCAACATTTTAAAATTGCATGTGTCAGAACAGTAATATTTAATAGCATAAAAACCCCTCACATTTCAGCATTTGCCATGTAACTAAGACTTATTTGAGAAAGTGTTTGCCTTTAGTGTACTGTATGTAGGCGAGAAATTATAGAGGCAATTTCTGTTTTGACTAACTGAATAACTATAGGCACAAAATTGATTGAGCTTTCAGCATACATTAACATATTTCACTTAGTATATATGCAGACATATAGACTATATATCCAATTGTGTTAAGTGTTGTGAAATTATTATTTATTTATTTATTTATTATTTATTTATTTATTTATTTATTTATTTATTTATTTATTTATTTATTTATTTATTTATTTATTTATCCATCCATTCATTTATTCATGTATTCATTTATTTATTTATTTATTTATTTATTTATGTATTTATTTATGTTAACCTATTACCTTAATAGCAATATTTAAAGCAAATCCTGATTTTTGATTTGAGCAAACTAACAGTACACTGTAAAACCCAAAAAGTTATGGTAACTCAAACTGATTTAGAAAACCAATTGCAACAGACCATTTAAGTTTAAAAACTAATCCTAATGAGTACTGTGAACTTAATCCATTTGAATAAACAAAGCAATTTGAGCACAGTAAAACCCAATAAATGAAGAGAACTCAAACCAACTGAGTACTGTAAAACCTCATAAGTTAAGGCAACTCAAACTATTTGAGGAAACCGATTGCAACAAACCATTTGAGTTAAAAAAACTAATCTTTGAGTACTGTAAACTTACTCCATTTAAGTTTAAGTAATGAGGTATTTAATTAACTCACATATAACACACTGAGTTCAAAAGTCTTTTCAAAGGAGTATAATTAACTTTCAGTAATTTTTGACTTAACTATACTCATTTTATTTGATGAAGTTGACTGTTGGGTTTTACAGTGTACTTAATTGGTTAAATAAGCAGTGAATTCCTTATTTAGCATACTATAGTATTGTACTTTAATTAACCGATAAACTAGTTAATACTTTAGTTTTAACAACAGTAAACTGTGGTGTATTGTAATTTAATATACCCTATAGTTGTAGAAAAACTATAAAAATACCAACTATAGAAATACCACAATAGATTGATTTAAGTACTTTATACATTAGTATTTACTATACATTTCTATTTTTTTGTGTTTTTATCTGGGATCCCCTTGAAACAATCCGTCTTTCGATCTTTTACTACAGTGTGTGCAGCACATTTATGTATTTGTGCATGTGCATTGTGAAGATGCTTTATTTTTTTTATTTTTTATTTGCCTTTTCTCTCGACCACTGTGAAAAAAAAATGCTAATAATAATAAATAAATAAAATGTTATTAAACAAGCTAATAGCTAAAAATAGAACACATTAAATGCAAATTTCCCATTTATTAACCAGTGTCATTTTGGGGGGCTTAAAAATTCAAATATTTGAAAACAAACTGAATATATTCTGTTTTTAAATTACAAATATGTAAATTTATGAAAACCGTATTACATGGTACATGTATTTTGCAACCAAAACAAGAATGGTGAACAGAAGGATTTGTTTTCAGTACATATTTCGCATTAAGATACCATTAATGAGCAGAAATGTAGACATACGCATGTTTTTCCAATGAGCCTGCATTCATTTGTTGCCAGCAAAACAAATGACTTAGTCAGGGTACATGTTATACCGGCTAACCATGCCAACCGGTCAGACCTTGACCTCTTGGATAAATAAGAAATATTCAAAGGCTCCAGACATAGTTTGGGGGGAAAATCCTGATCAGAGAACCTAATCTTCAGAACAGCAGCCTCGCGGTGTGCAATTCACTGATAAAGGCTATTGTCTGTCATCACCGAGGTTCACCTCGAGTCAGTCACCCTGTCAGAGCTAATCTGGTAAAGTGCTAAAGGCTTGCATGGAGAGATGGAAGGAAAGGTGGTTAGAGAGAGAGGAGAGAGAGAAGGAGAGAGAGAGAGAGAGAGAGAGGAGAGAGAGAGAGAGGAGAGAGAGAGAGAGAGAGAGAGAGAGAGAGAGAGAGAGAGAGAGAGAGAGAGGTGTATTAATGTTGTTGTGGTCTGGCCACCATACTCTGCGAATGTGGCAGAGATTAGGAGATCATAAATGATACTGAATAAAATAAAATAAAAAAATTAATTAAAAATAAATAAATTAAAAAATGAATAAATAAAATAAATTATTCATTCATTCTTTTTTTTTTTTGGCTTTGTCCCTTTATTAATCTGGGGTCGCCACATTGGAATTAACCGCCAATTTATCCAGCATATGTTTTACGCAGCGGATGCCCTTCCAGCTGCAACCCATCACTGGGAAACATCCATACACACTCATTCACACTCATACACTACAAACAATTTAGCTTACCCAATTCACCTATACCACATCTTTGGACTTGTGGGGGAAACCGGAGCACCAGGAGGAAACCCATGCAAACATAGAGAACATGCAAACGCCACACAAAAATGCCAACTGACCCAGCCGGGGCTCAAACCAGTGACCTTCTTGCTGTGAGGCGATTGTGCTACACACTGCTCTACCGTGCTGCCTAACGTAAAATAAAATAAAATAAAATAAAATAAAATAAAATAAAATAAAATAAAATAAAATAAAATAAAATAAAATAAAATAAAATAAAATAAAAAATGACAACATGAAATAAAATATATAAAATAAAATGAATAACATATAGCATCACAAAACAAAATAAAATAAAAAATATAAAATTGTATAAAAATATATTACATACAGTTTACATAAAATACTGAGTAAATTAAAATATTAAATAAAGTAAAATAAACTAAAATGACAACATGAAATGAAACAAAATTACAACCTAAAATTTATAAAATATAATAACATATGACATAATAAAAAAAAATTAAAATAAAGATAAAATATGAAATTATATATAAAATATATTAAATACAATTTACATAGAATATAAAGTAAAATAAAGCATAAAAATTAAACAAAATGACAACATGAAAAAGCAAAATTACACAATAAAATAAAATTAATAAAATATAATAACATATAACATAACAAATAAAATATAAATAAATAAAATTATATATAAATATATTAAATAAAATTTACATAAAATATAAAATACGTAAAATAATAAAAACGTAAAATAATATTAATAAAATATAATAACATATAAAACAACTAATTAAAATAAAAAAATACAATTATATATAAAATATATTCAATAAAATTTATATATATAATAAAATAAAACAAAACAAAATAAAATAAAATGACAACATAAAATAAAACAAAATTACAACATAAAATTAATAAAATGTAATATCATATAACATAACATACCAAAATTAAATAAAAAATAAAATAAATAAAAGTATATACATAACATACATAAAATTTACATAAAATATTAAATAAAATAAAACATAAAAATAAAATTAAATGGAACGACACAATGGCGCAGTGGGTAGCGCTGTCGCCTCACAGCAAGAAGGCATTTCTGTGTGGAGTTTGCATGTTCTCTCTGCGTGCGTTTCCTCCAGGTGCTCCAGTTTCCCCCACAAGTCCAAAGACATGCGCTTTAGGTGAATTGGGTAAGCTAAAATTGTCCATAGAATAAGTGATTATGGATGTTTCCCAGTGATGGACTGCAGCTGGAAGAGCATCCTTTGCATGAAACATATACTGGATAAGTTGGCGGGTTATTCCGCTGTGGCGACCCCAGATTAACAACGGGACTAAGCCGAAAAGAAAATGAATTAATTAATGAATAAAATGAAATGAAACAAAATAAAATTTAAAATAGAATAAAAATCTAAGATTATATGTAGAATATATTACTTAAAATATACATAAAAATAAATAAAATAAAACATAAAAAACAAACAAAACAAAATAAATAAAAACAGCAAAAACAGAAAACATGTCATGTAAATTGATCATTCATTACCAACACTGTCATGTTGGGGGCTTGCATGAAGAGACGGAAGAAAAGGTGAGCAGAGAAAAACAAAAATGATAGTGGAATGTTGTCGCGGTCTGCTCACCATCCTCTGGTAGAGGTCGTAAAATCAAGCGCAGATTAGCTGATCATAGGTGATACCGAGACAGTAAAGCTCTACAGAATAGTGTTAAACCATTTAGTAGGGTATTTTATAGCTACAAGGTGGTTTATGCCTGGCGTTCGTCTGTCCTGCTAGGTGAACATGATGAATCAAATGGCTCTCGTTACTATTTTATATCCAGGTGTCATATGCAAAGACCGCTAGATATTAAGACACACCGGCACATGCATACATGCTTGACGTATAACACGCCCGCCTGCATTTGACATTTGAGTAACGACGCCATACGTTCTCATAATATCCAGACGAATATTTTGGAGGCCGACGCGAGATGATTCATTTTTACTTTCACATCCCTTATACTCTGATGCATGTATTCATCAGGTCCTGTTGCATTTGTAAACTGGCACGGTCCCATCACTCCCCAGCCTGTATCTGTGCTACATATCAATACAACTCGCAGCCATTTGGTAGCACATATTTAGCAATTAAGGTGAGTTTCAAAGCCAAGTTTGAGATTGATACATACAGAGCCAGATGGCCATTAATGTCGTCATTTTTCAAGCAAATGCATATGTAATGCTTTCATTTGCTATTAAATGTTGAGGATACGCACCCTCGCTTGGGAAAAAATGGATCTAATCTCCAGCCAAACGAACTGTTTCATTTCGATCAAGCAAATTGCAGTTTGAAAAACAATTGAATAAGTCTATTTGTTTTTTAAGTCTTCATAAAGTAGAAAATGAGTATTGGATTCTTTTATTTGATTACTGGGCGCATTAGCTGCTAACTACCATCTGGTCGTACATTTTGGTGTAGTGTATTGCAAAGCAACGTAGCACACTGACTAATGCAGGGTTTTCTCATTTCTGCAGATGTTTGTACATCCATTAGCGGCGCTGATGGAGGAAAAAACATTAGCAAAAGTAAATATTCATGATTTAATTTGTCTTCGTACTCGCATAATGTTTACCCCAAATCATATTAAGAACAGCAAACAAGCTTCGTATTTCAGTATAACCATCCATAAATGTGCTGCAGTTTATTCAGGACGGACACGGCTCAGTAGAATGCAAATTGAAGGGATTGTTTGTTCTGAGATGAAGGCCAATTCATCTCCCGAGATGTGTGGTGCATTTTATATGTTTGAGGATCCAACGATGCTTCTATTTCAGGGTCAGCGAAGAATAAGAGTGTCCGTGGCGAACGGGAAAGACAAATATTTTAAAAATGTAAATAAGCACGCCACCATCCTCAGAAATATGGTCTTCGTATTAATGCCGGTTTCATGCGGTTTTGAAAAATGTTCAATTGTGAGGAAAAGTTTTCATTTAATGACTCTGAAAATGTCATTAGATGAAATGACCGTCAAGCAACTAGTATTAATGTTTGTTTTCATTCCCATTAAAACTTAAATACTTATGAGTAGCTATTCTAATTTATTCAGTGTTAAAGGAATAGTTCATTCAAACACTAAGGACACACTAATAAGTTTTAGTTTTAAAATGCATAAATTTTACCACGCTTACGCCTTCCGTCCACACTATCTCAGAGTTTTTGAGCACCAAAAACTGAGCGTTTTGGAAATGCTTATGAGGCCGTTTTGGTTTTAAAACACTGCTGCTCTATGTCAGTGTGGATGTGAGAAAACATAGACTTCTGAGAATTGAGACTTGATTGGGGCTTTTTCCTCAATATTAAGTACACAAGGTTCAGTCTTGCATCCTTTCATTGTAAGTACAGACTTTGAAAGTTTAATATGGAAAACAAACTCCCAAAGACATGTCGGGTAAATATTTAAAGGGAACATTGTACTTTATAACCTTATTCGCATAACCCTGGGTACGTTGTTTCACTATCTTAACATGTAAAATGAAAACATGACACAAGCAACTGCCTGTTTTCATTTTGATATTAACAACTTAACAGACACCAAAAATGTTGAGGGCTCTTGTAGCCACATATTTATATGACCGTCATCTTCACTGTATAAATATTTATAACCGGAGCCTATAACATAATTGGCTTCATTCATTTATTATTGAAAAATAAGAAACATACCCTCTCTTTTGCTTAATATCAGCTTTAATAATAAATAATGGCCATTATAAAAGTATATTGTACAATAGGTTTATACAATATAGGAAATGAAGGCAAGCAGTCAGACAAATGTGCAGAATCAGTGTACGTGATTACATAAATTAATATAGTAACTTATCTTCGCGCTTAGCCAAACACGTTACCTGAGAACAAGTAATAGATTAAAAAAAACCAAAGAGTTGTTAGTTAGAGACGCGATGGATTAAATATCACGTTTAACAACTATAGTGAGATGAGATACAGCAGTATATCCATGATGAACTGTCCGACGTGCGCTGCTCTCATCTGGGGAGGTGTGCTCTAAGCACCCGCTGACTGCCTTGTGCGCATAGACTGCAGCGCATGCCAGAGTGTGCGTGGTCACGTAATTTGTGTATAAACTTAACTCCCTTTATACATCATTTTAACCTTTCTGTATAAATTATATGATTGTATTTTTTGTTATACAAGTATATTTTGCTGAATATTTGTTTGAAATGTTTATCAAAATACTTGCACTTGCTTATTCAGAGCTTTTGCTTAATAACTTGATTATGTTTTTTAGATGCTTTAAAAAACAATAAATGGAGTAATGACAATATACGGATAAAATACTTCATGGTGTCATTACTTTGAAATTGTTTGTGTTTAGATACATTAACATGTTTGTATCTTTTTAAAGTGTTACATTTATTTAATAAAGCTAAAAGACCATCTTTGATTTAAATAAGTACGCGTTTAATTTAAATAGTCTATGCTTTGAGATTTATAGGTATTTAAGATACATTTAAAGTTTTGGGTGAACCATTGCTTGCATTCCTCGTGAATCTACTGTAGACTGTAATCATAAATTCACTCATTTATTTTCTTCTCGGTTTAGTCCCTTTATTCATCAGGGGTCACCACAGTGGAATGAACCACCAACTTATGCATGAGTTTTAGCAGTGCATGCCCTTCCAGCCACAATCTGGTACCCGGGGCTTGAACCAGCGACCTTCTTGCTGTGAGGCGACAGCACTAGCCATTGTGCCACCAGGTCGCCAAAATCATAAATTGACAAAATAAATAATTTAATATAATAATAATAATAATAATAATAATAATAATAATAATAATAATAATAATTTAAATAAATTATAATTTTAATTATGCATAATTGGACAAATAGGAGAAAAAACTCAATCTTCCTTTAATTTAGAAATTCAAAAGCACATGATAGAAAATATTTGAATCATTGTAGTGTTAATGCATTTTTAAATAAATTAATAGCTGTAGGCTCTGTTTACACCTGACATTAAGATGCATTTTAATGATCTGGTCATAAGCAGACAAGGTAAACAAATTTTAATGTGCACCATGAATGTAAATCGATCTGTGGGAAAATGTACTGCACTGTAAAAAATTCTAAGGCAAAAAGTCATGACTGCAAATGTTTTCATGTTACTTTAACTTATTTTAATTATAATCAGGTTCTAACCATAAGTTGTGCAATGTTTAACTTAATATTTTAGTCAGTTTGATTTATATAAGTTGAGGCAACTAGTTCAACTGGTTCTACTAAAAAACTAAAGGCAGCTTAATGTTTTGAGTTTTTTTTACACTGTATACACTGTAAAAAAATCCTGCTTGCCTTAAATTCTTAAGTTGAATCAAATTAACCTTATCCAGTCCATTGAACGTATATTGTGTTAAACTGACTTAAAACAGCTTGTTTTACTTATAAAATTAAGTTAGAACATGATTAACTTAGTTTAATAAGTTACAATGACCTAAAAACATATTTCGTCATGACTAATTGATCATATAATTTATTGTGTGTGTGTGTGTGTGTGTGTGTGTGTGTGTGTGTGTGTGTGTGTGTGTGTGTGTGTGTGTGTGTGTGTGTGTGTGTGTGTGTGTGTATGCTTTTTGACCAATATTTACTTTAAAAAATATGTTTTAAACAGTTTAATTTAATAAGTTGAAATAAAATAAAAATGCTTTTATATTAATTTCGTTTTTTCCAATGGGTTCTTAAAACTTCTTATTTTCTTATTTACTTATTTATTTATTTATTTATTTAATTATTTTCCCTTAAAACTAAAATGAGCTAGGTGCAAACTGGACCCTAGACATGGATGATCAGTATAAAAATTGTGAATTTCTGACAAACCTCAGTTTCAAACATTCAGCATCTCCAGTCTCCTTGTTTACGCTGTTGAGAAGCTGCACATAATCCTCAAGATTAATTTCTCACGTTAATTCTTGACTGAGAGTTTTCACACACTGTTTACTTTCAACTCTTTCCAGGCAAAGTCATTCCTTCATTAGTCCAGGGGTTAGCGTGGGTCAGACGCCACTCCTCCAGGACCTAAAAAAAGCAAGACATCTGGTGCAGGATGAGTTCTGGAATAATAATGCCTCTGGCCTCTCTCTTTACATCAGGAAGTTCCCAAGGAAGCAGCATACCTCTGTTTCACAAAAAAACAAGTATACCTTCAACCCCGTCTCGTTCGTCTTTGCCCTATTCTATACTGATTTAGAAAGCGCTTCCTTTCATGTTAACCGAAAAGAAGACCAGCGAAAGGAAACTTCTCCAAACCTGTCGGCGGATTTAGCGTTAACCTTTTCATCGGGATCCCTCTGTAAGCATTTTTACACAAACATCTACCTTCCCCCCTCTCTCTGCAGGAAATGTGTCTGGATTGTTTGTTTGGGTTACAGACCCACATCAACAGGCTCTTGCCTTACATGCCATCTCTGTGTGGAGTGTCTGGGTTCGACCAGCATTTTCAGAGTTTGATATGTAGCAGGAGGTTGTGTTATTTCAGTTGCATCGGTCTTGGTTGCACACAAGTGTGTGTGTTTAGCCTTTTTCAAGTGAATCTCGTGGATCCTTATATGACGTGCATGCATTTCATACATTCAGTGTTGGGTGTAATTAGTTACAAAGTAATGGGTTACTGTAATTAAAATACTTGACCACTGAAAAAAAAATAAAGGGATTGCTTTTTTATTTTTAGGTATCTTTTTTTAGTTCTATACAAGTTTGACAGTTCTAAAGATCAACTCAGAAAAGCCAAATAATTTAATTTTTCTCTTTTTTTTTTTTTTTTTTGTATACATGATAAAGAAAAAATCATAGTTTGGGATTACATTCACCAAACTACAGGAGAGGGCAAATTCTTCAGCAGGATAGAGCTTCTTCTCATACTTCAGCCTCCACATCAAAGTTCCTGAAAGCAAAGAAGGTCAAGGTGCTCCAGGATTGGCCAGCCCAGTCACCAGACATGAACATTATTGATCATGTTTGGGGTAAGATGAAGAAGGAGGAATTGAAGATGAATTCAAAGAATCTTGATGAGCTCTGGGAGTCCTGCAAGAATGCTTTCTTTGCCATTCCAGATGACTTGTTCCAGATGACTTGTTAAGTGACAAGACTTTTGTCTAAGCAAAGTCAGACCTTAATGTCCTAATTAAATCATTAAAAATCAAGGCATGATCATATTTTATTTTGGTAAAATAAACGTAATGTAGATGCCTATATATGCATATAAGCCACTTCTGATAACAATTGATCAACTAGAAGTCAAGTTATTATTTGTTGTTCCTAAAACTTGGATATGCCACAAGACTTTTGTCAGGTAGTGTAAATCCAGAAGAACTAGATAGAACTATATAATATAATAAAATTAAATATAATATAATATAATATAATATAATATAATATAATATAATATAATATAATATAATATAATATAATATAAAATAATATAATATAATATAATATAATATAATATAATATAATATAATATAATATAATATAATATAATAAAATAAAATATAATATAATATAATATAATAATATAAATTTAAATATCTATGTAAAAAAATTATAATATTGTTT